>NC_040038.1:38575173-38875173 GCF_003713205.1 Coffea eugenioides
TATATCATATCCAAGTTACTACACTCACATTTATTGCACCCCTCGTTATAACACTTTCCCAAATTAACTAAACTAATACCAAAGACTCTTTTTAGCAAATGCCTCAATAGACACTGTAGTTTTAAATATAACCTTAGAAAATACTCTTCATGTAAATTTCCTAAAAACAAACTCTTAGTTTCTTATATTAGCTAAATTTTGAATAACATCATACAAATGAGTACATTTTATATACACTAATAGTATATATACTATCACCGTTGAATTCATGGTATATGTGCAAAGTTGAATTTTAATTTAAATTTTGCATATTTGTCATTCATCCAATACTAACAATATACAGTCAGTGTAGGAAAGAATAATCCTATAACAAATGATGAATTAAAGGCAATTCAAAAATTGCTGGAACTCTATTTATATGGACCTAAATTTAAAAAAACAGAATGATAGAAGTATTACTCAAACGCCATGATTCTTAATGAAAAAGACAAACGGCAGAAGATTACATTAATCCTGTGCATCTAATCTAACTACAATTTATGTTTGTCCAATGCTCAAATGATAAAGTTTAGGGAGTTTAACCTGATTTTTTTAGGGGTTCCAGGAAGCCCGAGGAGAAGAAAGACCGGGATGGTAGAGCAAGGAAGAAAAATTGTGTTCCATTAGTGGCATTTGAAGGGAGGAGGAAACAGCTATAGAAGGAAAGGAGGTGAGAGAGAACCCATGAATGATGAATTGGGTTTAACACACGACCCTTCACATGGTGCTTTGCTAGATTAGATGTAGGCTAGTATCTGCAGGCCATATGACAAAAACGTCCATCATTCCATCCAAAATCACTGCTGACCACCACTAAAATATGAATATAACTGGTTATTTTATTTTCCCAAACAAGTCCAGCTTTAATACACATGGAAATTTCCTTTCCACAGCCACTTCAGCATGCCTTTTTTCTTTTTTAATTTTTTTTCCAATAGGGGAAGGTGGGATTTAAAAAGTGCGTTTAAATCCAAGACCTCTACGTCTTGAGGTCTCAACTTTAGCCCGTAAATCAATGCTTCCACAGCCACCTCAATATGCTTGTCCAAGTGTAAATCGTAAATATTTATTATTTTTGTACCACTTTTCATCTATTTATAAGTTGAGGAAAAAGTACCCCTGCTGCTATTAACAAACAGTGCCTTAAGATGGGAGTGGATCTTTTTAATAGAGGTATTGGATGGGTTATTAGAAATGGGAATTATGTAATAGTTTGGTTTGAGGATTGGACTGGTCTTGGAACTTTGAGTTCTCTTATCAGTGGACCATTACAGCCTGGGGAAGAAAATTTGGTAGTTGCTAACTTATTTGGGAAGGTGTGTTGGCACACAAAAATGTGTGTACACAACGGAAGTAATTTTGACACATATAAAAATATGTGGGAAGAGAATGAGAACAAATACTCAATAATTCAATTAACTCAAAACTCAACAATAACAAATATCGAGTCGTAACTTTTCGCTCACGACAACTCACAAATCTCAACTATGAGATTTTTTCTCAAACCTACTCTCAAACTCAACTCAACTCTTCAATTAATAACTTGCTAGACTGGTAGTATTTATAGACTCTAAAGCTTCCTAAAACAAATATAATTATAAACCAAAAGTTACTTGAAAACTAACTTAAGCTTTCCTAATCTAATGTGGAAACTAAACAAATAAGATACCAAAACGAATTAGGAAACTAATACTAGAATAGTTTGGTTTAATTTCCTTCATTGCCTCCCTTAAACCAAACTCTTGATGTTGTTATCTCCAATGCTATCATTAGCTTGAATCTCCATGAAAAATTCAGTCACGGTATAAATGACATGGAACTCTAACCTGCAATTGACCTTCAATTTCATCTTCGCGTGTGGTAGTTGACGAATTTATACTTCTCAAACAACTTCTTGGCTTGATCACTCTTGTCAAAAAATTCAAACATATTCACCCATACTCCATTAGATACTCCATCATTCAGTTCATCCATATCACTAATAAAATCTCCCAAAATCACAAAATTATAGTTACCACTACCAATATTTTTAACATCACCATATTTTTGTGTTGATTGATTCACGTTGACAACTGCATCAATCTAAACAGTGTTACAATCTTCAACTAATTTGTCCACTCCACAATTGATTCCAACCAATTTCATCACTTGATTTTTCTCTTCAAAAAATTCATCAATCTCGATAAAGTCAACAATTTCTCTATCATCATGTTCTTCAATCACATCTTTAATTTGATCAATGATTTCACTTTTTGTCTCAACCACTTGCGAAATTTCTTCTTCAATCACAATTCCTTCATCTTCCTGTGTATACCTCATCAAAAACTTCTTTTTCTTCTTCCTCGTCACAAATTTCTTCTCCACCATGACCATAGGAATTTATTAAAAATTTCCAAACCTCCTTTGCTGTCTTTACATCTATGAGATAGTAGAGTGTCTTACAATTCAATTGTCTATTCCTCTCTAATTGTTTAATTGCGTCGATTGATAATTCTGTACCTGTTAGAGGTTCCGTGAACCCCTTTTGGATAATATTCCAAACTCCAATATCTTTGAAAAAATCCTTCATCATCGACCTCCAAGTCTCAAAATTACTTTTACCATCAAAGATAAAAGCAAGACAATGGTGTAAATAATGCGGATCCATACTTTAATTTCACGAACAAGCTCCAAGTCCCAATTTTGCGGACAAGCCTCGGGATCAAAACCTAGAGCTCTGAAACCACTTGTTAGCACACAAAAAATCCTCGCGCACAGCGAAAGCAATTTTGACACATATAAAAATATGTGGGAAGAAGAGCAGAACAAATACTCAATAATTCAATTAACTCAAAACTCAACAATAACAAATATCGAGTCGTAGCTTTTCGCTCACGACAACTCACAAATTTCAACTATGAGATTTTCTCTCAAACCTACTCTCAAACTCAACTCAACTCTTCAATTAATAGCTTGCTAGACTAGTAGTATTTATAGACTTTAAAGCTTCCTAAAACAAATATAATTATAAACCAAAACTTACTTGAAAACTAACTTAAGATTTCCTAATCTAATATGGAAACTAAACAAATAAGATACCAAAACGAATTAGGAAACTAATACTAGAATAGCTTGGTTTAATTTCCTTCAAGGTGAATCTTGGAATCTCCAATACATTTCCTTTCGGTTCCCTAACCTTGTTGTTGAGACTATTCCAAGACAGCATTTTATGTGTTGGAATGAAACTTTTAATTGGAAAGCAGACCCTATGGGAGAATTTTCCTTGAAGTCTAGTGTGAATCTGCTAGGGAAGGACAGCAAAATAGCTGGAGGAATAGACCCTACGGGTCTGGAAAGTTGCTGCTAATAATAGAGTGTTGCATTTTCTATGGATTGCTTGCCAGGGCAAACTTCCCACAAAAAACAACCTCTTGGTCAGGAAAATTGTACAAGAGGAAAGCTATAGTTTCTGTGATTGGTTGAAGGAGGACTCTCTTCATGTTTTATGGGATTGTCCCCGTGCTAGACATCTTTGGCAAGGGCTATCCTTACCTCAGTTTCTACATCCCCAACCAGGACAGTCCACTGCCACTTGGCTTAAGACTGCCTGTCTCAACTCTTCTGAGTGTCAATTCTAAAAAATCCCCTAGGGTCTTTAAATGCCTTTGGTTGCTGGATCCATTGGAACCAAAGAAATAGAAGCTTGTTTGAATCTTAGCTTCACAGAAGCAATTTAATTCAAGCTTCTATAGCTACTGCTGCTGAATTCCTTAAGGTGGGACCGACAAATAGAGAATTTGTTTCTGTTAAACATCAAATTCAGGTGAGCTAGACTTCCCGACCCCCAAATGTTTTCAAACTCAATATGGATGGGGCCTCTCTTGCCAAAGCAGGGAAAGCTGGGGCTGGAGGCCTTATTAGAAATCACCTAAGTGAATGGACTGGTGGCTTTTGCAGAAACATTGGCTAGGCTACAAATACTGTAGCTGAACTGTGGGCATTAAGGGATGGATTGCAGTTAGCTAAGCAACTTAGTGTTTCTAAACTCATTGTAGAGTTGGATGCAAAAGTTCTGGTGGATTTGTTGAATTCTAAGGTTGATCTAATGCATTCTATTGCTCCGATTGTTTGTGATTGTAGGTCTATTATGCAGACATTCCACGTAATTACCTTTAAGCACGTCTATAGGGAGGCAAACCAGTGTGCGGACTTTTGGACCAAAATGGATGTAGAGGAAAAAATTGACTTTATTTTATTTGATTGTTATCCTTTGGCAATTTCAAAACTGTTAGAACTTGACTGCAGAAGCTTTGCCCTGCCTCGATTTGTAAACTTTTGTTAACTTATTATTATTAATGATGACTTTTGTTAACCAAAAAAAAAAAAGAGGATACTTAAGCCTCATTAGTACAACAACGGGCACAGAGAGGCAGACAATCTCGGTCAAACTTTCCAAAAAATTCCTTATAGTGTATTAGCTTTGAATTAAACATCTATCACTTTGCGCCCCTTCTTCCCGGGAAAAAAAAAGTTTATCGGTAGTTAATTTTGTATCCTTTAACTTTCTCCTTGAAAAAATCAACTCCAGTTTCCTTATAATATACAATTATTTTAACTCTATATCATATCCAAGTTACTACACTCACATTTATTGCACCCCTCGTTATAACACTTTCCCAAATTAACTAAACTAATACCAAAGACTCTTTTTAGCAAATGCCTCAATAGACACTGTAGTTTTAAATATAACCTTAGAAAATACTCTTCATGTAAATTTCCTAAAAACAAACTCTTAGTTTCTTATATTAGCTAAATTTTGAATAACATCATACAAATGAGTACATTTTATATACACTAATAGTATATATACTATCACCGTTGAATTCATGGTATATGTGCAAAGTTGAATTTTAATTTAAATTTTGCATATTTGTCATTCATCCAATACTAACAATATACAGTCAGTGTAGGAAAGAATAATCCTATAACAAATGATGAATTAAAGGCAATTCAAAAATTGCTGGAACTCTATTTATATGGACCTAAATTTAAAAAAACAGAATGATAGAAGTATTACTCAAACGCCATGATTCTTAATGAAAAAGACAAACGGCAGAAGATTACATTAATCCTGTGCATCTAATCTAACTACAATTTATGTTTGTCCAATGCTCAAATGATAAAGTTTAGGGAGTTTAACCTGATTTTTTTAGGGGTTCCAGGAAGCCCGAGGAGAAGAAAGACCGGGATGGTAGAGCAAGGAAGAAAAATTGTGTTCCATTAGTGGCATTTGAAGGGAGGAGGAAACAGCTATAGAAGGAAAGGAGGTGAGAGAGAACCCATGAATGATGAATTGGGTTTAACACACGACCCTTCACATGGTGCTTTGCTAGATTAGATGTAGGCTAGTATCTGCAGGCCATATGACAAAAACGTCCATCATTCCATCCAAAATCACTGCTGACCACCACTAAAATATGAATATAACTGGTTATTTTATTTTCCCAAACAAGTCCAGCTTTAATACACATGGAAATTTCCTTTCCACAGCCACTTCAGCATGCCTTTTTTCTTTTTTAATTTTTTTCCAATAGGGGAAGGTGGGATTTAAAAAGTGCGTTTAAATCCAAGACCTCTACGTCTTGAGGTCTCAACTTTAGCCCGTAAATCAATGCTTCCACAGCCACCTCAATATGCTTGTCCAAGTGTAAATCGTAAATATTTATTATTTTTGTACCACTTTTCATCTATTTATAAGTTGAGGAAAAAGTACCCCTGCTGCTATTAACAAACAGTGCCTTAAGATGGGAGTGGATCTTTTTAATAGAGGTATTGGATGGGTTATTAGAAATGGGAATTATGTAATAGTTTGGTTTGAGGATTGGACTGGTCTTGGAACTTTGAGTTCTCTTATCAGTGGACCATTACAGCCTGGGGAAGAAAATTTGGTAGTTGCTAACTTATTTGGGAAGGTGTGTTGGCACACAAAAATGTGTGTACACAACGGAAGTAATTTTGACACATATAAAAATATGTGGGAAGAGAATGAGAACAAATACTCAATAATTCAATTAACTCAAAACTCAACAATAACAAATATCGAGTCGTAACTTTTCGCTCACGACAACTCACAAATCTCAACTATGAGATTTTTTCTCAAACCTACTCTCAAACTCAACTCAACTCTTCAATTAATAACTTGCTAGACTGGTAGTATTTATAGACTCTAAAGCTTCCTAAAACAAATATAATTATAAACCAAAAGTTACTTGAAAACTAACTTAAGCTTTCCTAATCTAATGTGGAAACTAAACAAATAAGATACCAAAACGAATTAGGAAACTAATACTAGAATAGTTTGGTTTAATTTCCTTCATTGCCTCCCTTAAACCAAACTCTTGATGTTGTTATCTCCAATGCTATCATTAGCTTGAATCTCCATGAAAAATTCAGTCACGGTATAAATGACATGGAACTCTAACCTGCAATTGACCTTCAATTTCATCTTCGCGTGTGGTAGTTGACGAATTTATACTTCTCAAACAACTTCTTGGCTTGATCACTCTTGTCAAAAAATTCAAACATATTCACCCATACTCCATTAGATACTCCATCATTCAGTTCATCCATATCACTAATAAAATCTCCCAAAATCACAAAATTATAGTTACCACTACCAATATTTTTAACATCACCATATTTTTGTGTTGATTGATTCACGTTGACAACTGCATCAATCTAAACAGTGTTACAATCTTCAACTAATTTGTCCACTCCACAATTGATTCCAACCAATTTCATCACTTGATTTTTCTCTTCAAAAAATTCATCAATCTCGATAAAGTCAACAATTTCTCTATCATCATGTTCTTCAATCACATCTTTAATTTGATCAATGATTTCACTTTTTGTCTCAACCACTTGCGAAATTTCTTCTTCAATCACAATTCCTTAATCTTCCTGTGTATACCTCATCAAAAACTTCTTTTTCTTCTTCCTCGTCACAAATTTCTTCTCCACCATGACCATAGGAATTTATTAAAAATTTCCAAACCTCCTTTGCTGTCTTTACATCTATGAGATAGTAGAGTGTCTTACAATTCAATTGTCTATTCCTCTCTAATTGTTTAATTGCGTCGATTGATAATTCTGTACCTGTTAGAGGTTCCGTGAACCCCTTTTGGATAATATTCCAAACTCCAATATCTTTGAAAAAATCCTTCATCATCGACCTCCAAGTCTCAAAATTACTTTTACCATCAAAGATAAAAGCAAGACAATGGTGTAAATAATGCGGATCCATACTTTAATTTCACGAACAAGCTCCAAGTCCCAATTTTGCGGACAAGCCTCGGGATCAAAACCTAGAGCTCTGAAACCACTTGTTAGCACACAAAAAATCCTCGCGCACAGCGAAAGCAATTTTGACACATATAAAAATATGTGGGAAGAAGAGCAGAACAAATACTCAATAATTCAATTAACTCAAAACTCAACAATAACAAATATCGAGTCGTAGCTTTTCGCTCACGACAACTCACAAATTTCAACTATGAGATTTTCTCTCAAACCTACTCTCAAACTCAACTCAACTCTTCAATTAATAGCTTGCTAGACTAGTAGTATTTATAGACTTTAAAGCTTCCTAAAACAAATATAATTATAAACCAAAACTTACTTGAAAACTAACTTAAGATTTCCTAATCTAATATGGAAACTAAACAAATAAGATACCAAAACGAATTAGGAAACTAATACTAGAATAGCTTGGTTTAATTTCCTTCAAGGTGAATCTTGGAATCTCCAATACATTTCCTTTCGGTTCCCTAACCTTGTTGTTGAGACTATTCCAAGACAGCATTTTATGTGTTGGAATGAAACTTTTAATTGGAAAGCAGACCCTATGGGAGAATTTTCCTTGAAGTCTAGTGTGAATCTGCTAGGGAAGGACAGCAAAATAGCTGGAGGAATAGACCCTACGGGTCTGGAAAGTTGCTGCTAATAATAGAGTGTTGCATTTTCTATGGATTGCTTGCCAGGGCAAACTTCCCACAAAAAACAACCTCTTGGTCAGGAAAATTGTACAAGAGGAAAGCTATAGTTTCTGTGATTGGTTGAAGGAGGACTCTCTTCATGTTTTATGGGATTGTCCCCGTGCTAGACATCTTTGGCAAGGGCTATCCTTACCTCAGTTTCTACATCCCCAACCAGGACAGTCCACTGCCACTTGGCTTAAGACTGCCTGTCTCAACTCTTCTGAGTGTCAATTCTAAAAAATCCCCTAGGGTCTTTAAATGCCTTTGGTTGCTGGATCCATTGGAACCAAAGAAATAGAAGCTTGTTTGAATCTTAGCTTCACAGAAGCAATTTAATTCAAGCTTCTATAGCTACTGCTGCTGAATTCCTTAAGGTGGGACCGACAAATAGAGAATTTGTTTCTGTTAAACATCAAATTCAGGTGAGCTAGACTTCCCGACCCCCAAATGTTTTCAAACTCAATATGGATGGGGCCTCTCTTGCCAAAGCAGGGAAAGCTGGGGCTGGAGGCCTTATTAGAAATCACCTAAGTGAATGGACTGGTGGCTTTTGCAGAAACATTGGCTAGGCTACAAATACTGTAGCTGAACTGTGGGCATTAAGGGATGGATTGCAGTTAGCTAAGCAACTTAGTGTTTCTAAACTCATTGTAGAGTTGGATGCAAAAGTTCTGGTGGATTTGTTGAATTCTAAGGTTGATCTAATGCATTCTATTGCTCCGATTGTTTGTGATTGTAGGTCTATTATGCAGACATTCCACGTAATTACCTTTAAGCACGTCTATAGGGAGGCAAACCAGTGTGCGGACTTTTGGACCAAAATGGATGTAGAGGAAAAAATTGACTTTATTTTATTTGATTGTTATCCTTTGGCAATTTCAAAACTGTTAGAACTTGACTGCAGAAGCTTTGCCCTGCCTCGATTTGTAAACTTTTGTTAACTTATTATTATTAATGATGACTTTTGTTAACCAAAAAAAAAAAAGAGGATACTTAAGCCTCATTAGTACAACAACGGGCACAGAGAGGCAGACAATCTCGGTCAAACTTTCCAAAAAATTCCTTATAGTGTATTAGCTTTGAATTAAACATCTATCACTTTGCGCCCCTTCTTCCCGGGAAAAAAAAAGTTTATCGGTAGTTAATTTTGTATCCTTTAACTTTCTCCTTGAAAAAATCAACTCCAGTTTCCTTATAATATACAATTATTTTAACTCTATATCATATCCAAGTTACTACACTCACATTTATTGCACCCCTCGTTATAACACTTTCCCAAATTAACTAAACTAATACCAAAGACTCTTTTTAGCAAATGCCTCAATAGACACTGTAGTTTTAAATATAACCTTAGAAAATACTCTTCATGTAAATTTCCTAAAAACAAACTCTTAGTTTCTTATATTAGCTAAATTTTGAATAACATCATACAAATGAGTACATTTTATATACACTAATAGTATATATACTATCACCGTTGAATTCATGGTATATGTGCAAAGTTGAATTTTAATTTAAATTTTGCATATTTGTCATTCATCCAATACTAACAATATACAGTCAGTGTAGGAAAGAATAATCCTATAACAAATGATGAATTAAAGGCAATTCAAAAATTGCTGGAACTCTATTTATATGGACCTAAATTTAAAAAAACAGAATGATAGAAGTATTACTCAAACGCCATGATTCTTAATGAAAAAGACAAACGGCAGAAGATTACATTAATCCTGTGCATCTAATCTAACTACAATTTATGTTTGTCCAATGCTCAAATGATAAAGTTTAGGGAGTTTAACCTGATTTTTTTAGGGGTTCCAGGAAGCCCGAGGAGAAGAAAGACCGGGATGGTAGAGCAAGGAAGAAAAATTGTGTTCCATTAGTGGCATTTGAAGGGAGGAGGAAACAGCTATAGAAGGAAAGGAGGTGAGAGAGAACCCATGAATGATGAATTGGGTTTAACACACGACCCTTCACATGGTGCTTTGCTAGATTAGATGTAGGCTAGTATCTGCAGGCCATATGACAAAAACGTCCATCATTCCATCCAAAATCACTGCTGACCACCACTAAAATATGAATATAACTGGTTATTTTATTTTCCCAAACAAGTCCAGCTTTAATACACATGGAAATTTCCTTTCCACAGCCACTTCAGCATGCCTTTTTTCTTTTTTAATTTTTTTCCAATAGGGGAAGGTGGGATTTAAAAAGTGCGTTTAAATCCAAGACCTCTACGTCTTGAGGTCTCAACTTTAGCCCGTAAATCAATGCTTCCACAGCCACCTCAATATGCTTGTCCAAGTGTAAATCGTAAATATTTATTATTTTTGTACCACTTTTCATCTATTTATAAGTTGAGGAAAAAGTACCCCTGCTGCTATTAACAAACAGTGCCTTAAGATGGGAGTGGATCTTTTTAATAGAGGTATTGGATGGGTTATTAGAAATGGGAATTATGTAATAGTTTGGTTTGAGGATTGGACTGGTCTTGGAACTTTGAGTTCTCTTATCAGTGGACCATTACAGCCTGGGGAAGAAAATTTGGTAGTTGCTAACTTATTTGGGAAGGTGTGTTGGCACACAAAAATGTGTGTACACAACGGAAGTAATTTTGACACATATAAAAATATGTGGGAAGAGAATGAGAACAAATACTCAATAATTCAATTAACTCAAAACTCAACAATAACAAATATCGAGTCGTAACTTTTCGCTCACGACAACTCACAAATCTCAACTATGAGATTTTTTCTCAAACCTACTCTCAAACTCAACTCAACTCTTCAATTAATAACTTGCTAGACTGGTAGTATTTATAGACTCTAAAGCTTCCTAAAACAAATATAATTATAAACCAAAAGTTACTTGAAAACTAACTTAAGCTTTCCTAATCTAATGTGGAAACTAAACAAATAAGATACCAAAACGAATTAGGAAACTAATACTAGAATAGTTTGGTTTAATTTCCTTCATTGCCTCCCTTAAACCAAACTCTTGATGTTGTTATCTCCAATGCTATCATTAGCTTGAATCTCCATGAAAAATTCAGTCACGGTATAAATGACATGGAACTCTAACCTGCAATTGACCTTCAATTTCATCTTCGCGTGTGGTAGTTGACGAATTTATACTTCTCAAACAACTTCTTGGCTTGATCACTCTTGTCAAAAAATTCAAACATATTCACCCATACTCCATTAGATACTCCATCATTCAGTTCATCCATATCACTAATAAAATCTCCCAAAATCACAAAATTATAGTTACCACTACCAATATTTTTAACATCACCATATTTTTGTGTTGATTGATTCACGTTGACAACTGCATCAATCTAAACAGTGTTACAATCTTCAACTAATTTGTCCACTCCACAATTGATTCCAACCAATTTCATCACTTGATTTTTCTCTTCAAAAAATTCATCAATCTCGATAAAGTCAACAATTTCTCTATCATCATGTTCTTCAATCACATCTTTAATTTGATCAATGATTTCACTTTTTGTCTCAACCACTTGCGAAATTTCTTCTTCAATCACAATTCCTTCATCTTCCTGTGTATACCTCATCAAAAACTTCTTTTTCTTCTTCCTCGTCACAAATTTCTTCTCCACCATGACCATAGGAATTTATTAAAAATTTCCAAACCTCCTTTGCTGTCTTTACATCTATGAGATAGTAGAGTGTCTTACAATTCAATTGTCTATTCCTCTCTAATTGTTTAATTGCGTCGATTGATAATTCTGTACCTGTTAGAGGTTCCGTGAACCCCTTTTGGATAATATTCCAAACTCCAATATCTTTGAAAAAATCCTTCATCATCGACCTCCAAGTCTCAAAATTACTTTTACCATCAAAGATAAAAGCAAGACAATGGTGTAAATAATGCGGATCCATACTTTAATTTCACGAACAAGCTCCAAGTCCCAATTTTGCGGACAAGCCTCGGGATCAAAACCTAGAGCTCTGAAACCACTTGTTAGCACACAAAAAATCCTCGCGCACAGCGAAAGCAATTTTGACACATATAAAAATATGTGGGAAGAAGAGCAGAACAAATACTCAATAATTCAATTAACTCAAAACTCAACAATAACAAATATCGAGTCGTAGCTTTTCGCTCACGACAACTCACAAATTTCAACTATGAGATTTTCTCTCAAACCTACTCTCAAACTCAACTCAACTCTTCAATTAATAGCTTGCTAGACTAGTAGTATTTATAGACTTTAAAGCTTCCTAAAACAAATATAATTATAAACCAAAACTTACTTGAAAACTAACTTAAGATTTCCTAATCTAATATGGAAACTAAACAAATAAGATACCAAAACGAATTAGGAAACTAATACTAGAATAGCTTGGTTTAATTTCCTTCAAGGTGAATCTTGGAATCTCCAATACATTTCCTTTCGGTTCCCTAACCTTGTTGTTGAGACTATTCCAAGACAGCATTTTATGTGTTGGAATGAAACTTTTAATTGGAAAGCAGACCCTATGGGAGAATTTTCCTTGAAGTCTAGTGTGAATCTGCTAGGGAAGGACAGCAAAATAGCTGGAGGAATAGACCCTACGGGTCTGGAAAGTTGCTGCTAATAATAGAGTGTTGCATTTTCTATGGATTGCTTGCCAGGGCAAACTTCCCACAAAAAACAACCTCTTGGTCAGGAAAATTGTACAAGAGGAAAGCTATAGTTTCTGTGATTGGTTGAAGGAGGACTCTCTTCATGTTTTATGGGATTGTCCCCGTGCTAGACATCTTTGGCAAGGGCTATCCTTACCTCAGTTTCTACATCCCCAACCAGGACAGTCCACTGCCACTTGGCTTAAGACTGCCTGTCTCAACTCTTCTGAGTGTCAATTCTAAAAAATCCCCTAGGGTCTTTAAATGCCTTTGGTTGCTGGATCCATTGGAACCAAAGAAATAGAAGCTTGTTTGAATCTTAGCTTCACAGAAGCAATTTAATTCAAGCTTCTATAGCTACTGCTGCTGAATTCCTTAAGGTGGGACCGACAAATAGAGAATTTGTTTCTGTTAAACATCAAATTCAGGTGAGCTAGACTTCCCGACCCCCAAATGTTTTCAAACTCAATATGGATGGGGCCTCTCTTGCCAAAGCAGGGAAAGCTGGGGCTGGAGGCCTTATTAGAAATCACCTAAGTGAATGGACTGGTGGCTTTTGCAGAAACATTGGCTAGGCTACAAATACTGTAGCTGAACTGTGGGCATTAAGGGATGGATTGCAGTTAGCTAAGCAACTTAGTGTTTCTAAACTCATTGTAGAGTTGGATGCAAAAGTTCTGGTGGATTTGTTGAATTCTAAGGTTGATCTAATGCATTCTATTGCTCCGATTGTTTGTGATTGTAGGTCTATTATGCAGACATTCCACGTAATTACCTTTAAGCACGTCTATAGGGAGGCAAACCAGTGTGCGGACTTTTGGACCAAAATGGATGTAGAGGAAAAAATTGACTTTATTTTATTTGATTGTTATCCTTTGGCAATTTCAAAACTGTTAGAACTTGACTGCAGAAGCTTTGCCCTGCCTCGATTTGTAAACTTTTGTTAACTTATTATTATTAATGATGACTTTTGTTAACCAAAAAAAAAAAAGAGGATACTTAAGCCTCATTAGTACAACAACGGGCACAGAGAGGCAGACAATCTCGGTCAAACTTTCCAAAAAATTCCTTATAGTGTATTAGCTTTGAATTAAACATCTATCACTTTGCGCCCCTTCTTCCCGGGAAAAAAAAAGTTTATCGGTAGTTAATTTTGTATCCTTTAACTTTCTCCTTGAAAAAATCAACTCCAGTTTCCTTATAATATACAATTATTTTAACTCTATATCATATCCAAGTTACTACACTCACATTTATTGCACCCCTCGTTATAACACTTTCCCAAATTAACTAAACTAATACCAAAGACTCTTTTTAGCAAATGCCTCAATAGACACTGTAGTTTTAAATATAACCTTAGAAAATACTCTTCATGTAAATTTCCTAAAAACAAACTCTTAGTTTCTTATATTAGCTAAATTTTGAATAACATCATACAAATGAGTACATTTTATATACACTAATAGTATATATACTATCACCGTTGAATTCATGGTATATGTGCAAAGTTGAATTTTAATTTAAATTTTGCATATTTGTCATTCATCCAATACTAACAATATACAGTCAGTGTAGGAAAGAATAATCCTATAACAAATGATGAATTAAAGGCAATTCAAAAATTGCTGGAACTCTATTTATATGGACCTAAATTTAAAAAAACAGAATGATAGAAGTATTACTCAAACGCCATGATTCTTAATGAAAAAGACAAACGGCAGAAGATTACATTAATCCTGTGCATCTAATCTAACTACAATTTATGTTTGTCCAATGCTCAAATGATAAAGTTTAGGGAGTTTAACCTGATTTTTTTAGGGGTTCCAGGAAGCCCGAGGAGAAGAAAGACCGGGATGGTAGAGCAAGGAAGAAAAATTGTGTTCCATTAGTGGCATTTGAAGGGAGGAGGAAACAACTATAGAAGGAAAGGAGGTGAGAGAGAACCCATGAATGATGAATTGGGTTTAACACACGACCCTTCACATGGTGCTTTGCTAGATTAGATGTAGGCTAGTATCTGCAGGCCATATGACAAAAACGTCCATCATTCCATCCAAAATCACTGCTGACCACCACTAAAATATGAATATAACTGGTTATTTTATTTTCCCAAACAAGTCCAGCTTTAATACACATGGAAATTTCCTTTCCACAGCCACTTCAGCATGCCTTTTTTCTTTTTTAATTTTTTTCCAATAGGGGAAGGTGGGATTTAAAAAGTGCGTTTAAATCCAAGACCTCTACGTCTTGAGGTCTCAACTTTAGCCCGTAAATCAATGCTTCCACAGCCACCTCAATATGCTTGTCCAAGTGTAAATCGTAAATATTTATTATTTTTGTACCACTTTTCATCTATTTATAAGTTGAGGAAAAAGTACCCCTGCTGCTATTAACAAACAGTGCCTTAAGATGGGAGTGGATCTTTTTAATAGAGGTATTGGATGGGTTATTAGAAATGGGAATTATGTAATAGTTTGGTTTGAGGATTGGACTGGTCTTGGAACTTTGAGTTCTCTTATCAGTGGACCATTACAGCCTGGGGAAGAAAATTTGGTAGTTGCTAACTTATTTGGGAAGGTGTGTTGGCACACAAAAATGTGTGTACACAACGGAAGTAATTTTGACACATATAAAAATATGTGGGAAGAGAATGAGAACAAATACTCAATAATTCAATTAACTCAAAACTCAACAATAACAAATATCGAGTCGTAACTTTTCGCTCACGACAACTCACAAATCTCAACTATGAGATTTTTTCTCAAACCTACTCTCAAACTCAACTCAACTCTTCAATTAATAACTTGCTAGACTGGTAGTATTTATAGACTCTAAAGCTTCCTAAAACAAATATAATTATAAACCAAAAGTTACTTGAAAACTAACTTAAGCTTTCCTAATCTAATGTGGAAACTAAACAAATAAGATACCAAAACGAATTAGGAAACTAATACTAGAATAGTTTGGTTTAATTTCCTTCATTGCCTCCCTTAAACCAAACTCTTGATGTTGTTATCTCCAATGCTATCATTAGCTTGAATCTCCATGAAAAATTCAGTCACGGTATAAATGACATGGAACTCTAACCTGCAATTGACCTTCAATTTCATCTTCGCGTGTGGTAGTTGACGAATTTATACTTCTCAAACAACTTCTTGGCTTGATCACTCTTGTCAAAAAATTCAAACATATTCACCCATACTCCATTAGATACTCCATCATTCAGTTCATCCATATCACTAATAAAATCTCCCAAAATCACAAAATTATAGTTACCACTACCAATATTTTTAACATCACCATATTTTTGTGTTGATTGATTCACGTTGACAACTGCATCAATCTAAACAGTGTTACAATCTTCAACTAATTTGTCCACTCCACAATTGATTCCAACCAATTTCATCACTTGATTTTTCTCTTCAAAAAATTCATCAATCTCGATAAAGTCAACAATTTCTCTATCATCATGTTCTTCAATCACATCTTTAATTTGATCAATGATTTCACTTTTTGTCTCAACCACTTGCGAAATTTCTTCTTCAATCACAATTCCTTCATCTTCCTGTGTATACCTCATCAAAAACTTCTTTTTCTTCTTCCTCGTCACAAATTTCTTCTCCACCATGACCATAGGAATTTATTAAAAATTTCCAAACCTCCTTTGCTGTCTTTACATCTATGAGATAGTAGAGTGTCTTACAATTCAATTGTCTATTCCTCTCTAATTGTTTAATTGCGTCGATTGATAATTCTGTACCTGTTAGAGGTTCCGTGAACCCCTTTTGGATAATATTCCAAACTCCAATATCTTTGAAAAAATCCTTCATCATCGACCTCCAAGTCTCAAAATTACTTTTACCATCAAAGATAAAAGCAAGACAATGGTGTAAATAATGCGGATCCATACTTTAATTTCACGAACAAGCTCCAAGTCCCAATTTTGCGGACAAGCCTCGGGATCAAAACCTAGAGCTCTGAAACCACTTGTTAGCACACAAAAAATCCTCGCGCACAGCGAAAGCAATTTTGACACATATAAAAATATGTGGGAAGAAGAGCAGAACAAATACTCAATAATTCAATTAACTCAAAACTCAACAATAACAAATATCGAGTCGTAGCTTTTCGCTCACGACAACTCACAAATTTCAACTATGAGATTTTCTCTCAAACCTACTCTCAAACTCAACTCAACTCTTCAATTAATAGCTTGCTAGACTAGTAGTATTTATAGACTTTAAAGCTTCCTAAAACAAATATAATTATAAACCAAAACTTACTTGAAAACTAACTTAAGATTTCCTAATCTAATATGGAAACTAAACAAATAAGATACCAAAACGAATTAGGAAACTAATACTAGAATAGCTTGGTTTAATTTCCTTCAAGGTGAATCTTGGAATCTCCAATACATTTCCTTTCGGTTCCCTAACCTTGTTGTTGAGACTATTCCAAGACAGCATTTTATGTGTTGGAATGAAACTTTTAATTGGAAAGCAGACCCTATGGGAGAATTTTCCTTGAAGTCTAGTGTGAATCTGCTGGGGAAGGACAGCAAAATAGCTGGAGGAATAGACCCTACGGGTCTGGAAAGTTGCTGCTAATAATAGAGTGTTGCATTTGTCGCGCCCCACTTTTCGATGAAAGTGAATTGTGTGCGAAGTGTGGTGTGAACGTGTGCAACATAAAAAGTAAAAGGCCATGGGACTTGATAATGCGACGATTTGGCCAAATGAAATTTAAAAAGGGTTTTTTAAATATGAAAACGGAGTCGCCACTTGGTATAGATTTGGGGTGTACCAAGTCACCCAAAAAGTGTTTTTTAAAGACAAAGTAGTAAAACCCTTTTTAAAACGACTCCTAGTCCACGTAAGCCAAAGAAAAAGGTTCGGGGGTCACGTTTGACAAAGGGGAAGGCAAGGATAGAATCCAAGGCACCCCTTTGACCTAGCCAAGGCTAGTTGCGCGACTTAACCTTACCTTTCCTAATTTTCTACCCAATATATGTTCGCACGTTGGATATGACTATATGAATGCAATACGGAAAGAAAAATGCAATCCTAAATTCTACGATGTCTCTCGTGAGGCTTTTGGTCCCAAACCACATGAATTGTGGCGGCCAACAAAGGAAAACCCCATAGAGGTCGATTAATGCAAATGAGACTCAAATGTGCAAGTGTGGAAGTGTATGAAAGAAATTAAAAATCCAAGTGTTTGTGTGCAAGTGTATGAAAAGGTGCACGTGTGCAATTGTATGAAAATTCCAAGTGTTTGTGTGCAAGTGTATGAAATATAGTGATAAGTGCATATAGGTGTAATTAAATGCAATTTTGTGAAGTAGAAATCAAAATGAACAATAAGGAAAGGAAAATGTGAATTGAAAAGAATGAGTGAGTGATAAATGAGAATGAATGAACCTAAGGGAATGCATCAGGTCGGGTATGGGAATGACTCCTAACTTGTCGACTCCGATTTTCCCTTTGATTAGAAGGCAAAACTAGCGTGCTAAGGCTATCGAGTAGCCACACTCGCTCGTTTCCCTTATCAGAAGGGGACACTCAAGAAAAATGAACCCTATAGCTAGTATGGGATGCAAAACCTAAAATGAGGGGAAAGGGGTTCGAGGATCATGCCAAATGATAAATCTAAAGGAAATGCTTGATATGTGGTGAACAAGCAAATAATGCATTAATGAAAAACAAAGGGAAAATCCTATTGGGTCTAGCGTTGAACTAGCCCTTTCTATGAATTCCTAATGAAATAATGAGCCACAACTAGCGTTGGACTAGTGTGGTGACGTACATTCATCCATTCCATTCATTCATGGTTATGAAAGCAAGTAGACATGCCAAAACGCTCGTAAACACGTAGCACGTAGCACTTAGCATGCTCGACTAGATGCAAGAGCCTAACAAAAGCAAGCAACCAAGGGGAAGGGGAAATGGACCAGATGCTCTCCGAGCCCTATCTATTACAAGCCAAGAGGTGTACACATACCCCATGAAAGCATAAAGGGGAAGGGAAAATGGACCAGATGCTCTCCGAGCCCTATCTATTACAAGCCAAGAGGTGTACACATACCCCATAAAAACTTAAATAAAAGTAAAAGTAAGTAAACGCATGCAAGGAGGTAAGGAAAGCGAAGTAGACAGGCATATTCACATAACACGTAGGAGCACGTAGGGTCAAATGAAATGCAAATAAAAGGGTAGAGTGTACCTCCCTTGAAATTGGGCCCCAATGAAGCGAAATCACTTATTTATCCTCCAAAATAATAGAAATGGTCAAGGTACCAATTTATTTGGGAAAATTAAAGAAAATGTGCAAAACAAAGCTCACTTGATCATGAAGCCCCTAAAGTCATGACTTAAGCGCAATTGAAACAAAGCATGGTAGTTAATTGAAGCAAACAAGCAATAAAGTTGCACAAATTAAAATTATCAAGGACCAATTTGATGAAATTCTTTAATTGATTGGGTCCTAGTGGAACAAGGGGAGACTCGGGGGGCCAAAGTGCAATTTTTAGAAATTATTTCATGCATAAGCATGCAATCACGTAGCTTTCTTCTTTAGACAATGCTTCTGCAATTCTCTTCGCTAGTCTCTGCAATCTGCTATGCCTTATTACCAAAACGTTACCAACAAAACAGCCACACTTTTGAGTCAAATGATCATAGTCATCCCCCCATTCATCAACCAAACCACATGACACACTTTCATTGCCTGATTAAATCAGAAAAATCTGACTTGGTGGTTGCTAGTTAACACAAAGGGCGGCAAGAATTATAACAGCAAAACAAGAGTGCAGCAACAACTCTGCTCACTTCTCCATGATTTTGCAACTTCATTAGCTATTCAGGGAGCTTACATTAGATTCAAAAACCATCATAAAACATTAGCCTAGGCATGCAAATCAAGGAGAAATGGGAAAACTGGCAAGTTTAACATCAATCCTATGTTTCTTGCTGCAATTTTAACAGGTATGATTAACTACACTCCAACAAGACTTGATAAACACCAAAATGCATGATTCATGTCCTCTTAATGTCAAAGCTAATGATTTCTCTAGATGCAGCTTTAAAACAGATATTATCCACGGCATTATAATCAGGCAATGAACAAAATCAAACAGGTCAAGCCAACTGCAACTTAACAACCCAAAAAGAGGAAAATCTATTGCAATAAGAACCGAAAGTTTAAAACTTGCTACAGCCAATTCTAAAACTAAACTTAGAACTCTAACAACCATGTGTCTTGCCTAAACATGAAGGTTCTAAGGACAAAGGTCAGATGCCATAATCACCAAAAAAAAAAATATCAAAGCCAACCGCAATCATTAAATACACGAACCAGTGACCATTACAACGAAGTAAAACATGAATGAACATACGAGAACAGAGGGAAAAGAAAAACAACTGTAATGAATTTGTGTTTCTAATGAAACCAGTGATGGTATCATCGAAAACCAGAGAAAGCTTCCCCCTCCATCATTAAACATCTCAGGTAAGCAAGAGAAAAAGAAAAAGGAAACATCTTTACCAGCAGAAATGCAAACAAAGCTGTGATTTTTACCTTGATTCTGGTGGTGGAGGCGGCTCCAGTCCTTGGGCAGGCCGTTGGCCACTTGTTGGCTACGCGGGAGAAGAAGGACGGTAGTTGTTGGTGGTTGCGATGGAGGTTGCGAGCGATGTAGTGACGGTGGACAGCAAGCAGCGGCAGAGGCGGACTGTGGTGGCTTGAACGGACCTTTCTTGCGTTTTCCTCCGCAGCCTTGCACCGTGGTTCCCTCAAAATCCAGCCGCCCTTTGCCTCTTCTTGCTCTTGACTCACGGTGGAGCTCACGGGTAACGATGGTGGAGTGAAAATGGTGAAAGCTTCGCGAGGAGCATCAGCTCCAGTTGCTGCCTTGTTGCTGGAAGAACGGCACCCGATGCCTCTCTTCTCTCTTTAATTCTCTATCTCACCCTCTCGCTCTCTCTTTTTCTTGCTCAGCCCATCACCTGGTCACCCTTCTTCCTCTCGAAACTTGTCTGCCAAAACCTCGCCACTCTCTCTCCTTTTCTTCCAGCCGTCCCTCTTCTCTCAAGTCACGGACTTTGCTCAGATTTTTTTTTTCCTCGTTTGCGGCTGTCCCCCCCCTAACCGAGCTCTCTCCTTCTTTTCTCTAGCTCCCCCTCTATCTCTCAAGACTCTCCGTTGTTTTCTTTTTCTTTTTAGCCGTCCACTCTTGCTGATTTCTTCCCCCTCTTTCCAGACCAAAAGCTCTCCTGCGGCTCCCCTTTCTCTTGGCTTTTATACGAGCAAACCCCAACCCTAAAACTCCAGCAACTTTTCCTGTATTTGCAGCTAAGGAGCCGCTCGATGACCCCTTTGCAAGCTGCGGCAAAATGCAGCTTGCATGCCGCGAGCATTTTTTTTTTTTTTTTTTTTTTTTTTTTTTGAAAAAAAACAACTTGATAATTACAGAAATGATAAACATAAAATATAAAATAATACTAACAAAACTACACAAACCAGGTAATAATAATAATAACAAAACAAAAATAATTTTAAACAAAAAACTAAACAAAAATAGCCATTTTTAATTTTCAATTTTTTTCATCATTTTCTTTTTCTCAAAATAACTTAATAAAAATAACTAAAGTGCAAAAAGGTTGAATTTAAAGAAATAAACATATTTTTGTGAACAAATTTCCCTTTTTTCCTTTTTATGATTTTTCTTTCTTTCTCTCTTTTCTTTTCAACAAATTCTATGATAAAACTTAAAAATAAAAATAAAACTGGAAACTAAAAACTAAAAATGAACACGACAAATAAAAAACTAAAAAATGAAATTACACCAAAAATTTGGTGTCTACAGTTTGCCCCTCTTTGTCTGAGTTTTGGAAAAACTTGAGACAAAGAAGTAGACACCAAAACTTACCTGTGTTATTGGGCTGCAAAAGACTCCAACGAACAGGAATTCTAACACGGGACTGACCCGAATAAGAATTTAAAATTGGGATAGACCCACGGAATAGACCCGGACAGATATGTAAAATTGGGATAGACCCACGGGATAGACCCGAACAGAAATTTAAAATTGGGATAGACCCGGACAGAAATTTAAACTTGGGATAGACCCACGGGATAGACCCGGACAGAAATTTAAACTTGGGATAGACCCACCGGATAGACCGGACAGAAATTTAAAATTATAGGGGATAGACCCGAACAGAAATTTAAAATTGGGATAGACTCACGGGATTAAAACCCGGACTGGAATGTAAATTGGGATAGACCCACGGATAGACCCGGACAGAAATTTAAAATTGGGATAGACCCGGACAGAAATGTAAAATTGGGATAGACCCACGGGATAGACCCGGACAGAAATGTAAAATTGGGATAGACCCACGGGATAGACCCGGACAGAAATGTAAAATTGGGATAGACCCACGGGATAGACCCGGACAGAAATTAAAATTGGGATAGACCCGGACTAAAATTTAAAATTGGGATAGACCCACGGGATAGACCCGGACAGAAATGTAAAATTGGGATAGACCCACGGGATAGACCCGGACAGAAATTTAAATTGGATTTGATCTGTCAAGATATAAGAAATTAAATTTTGATTTTCCAAGAAACAAAAATTTGAACTTGATTTTCGATTTTTGACTTTTGAATTTTTCTGATTTTTCGAGAGAATCTTTTTCCAAAAATAATTTGCCCCAGTGTAGGGCCCTTTTCCCTTCTTTCTTCTCTTTCTTCGGCATCGGCCTTCTACATCGCCAGATGCTTTTCGTCGACTTCAACTGTGAATACCTGCACAGGGCTTACGTGCACTCAAATGAGCGTGACTGATTTGAAAAATGCATTATTTTGATTCTTGGACGAAATCCTCAATTGGACTACAAAAATATTTGCCCCTGTGTGGGCTTATTTTGCGAAATTTTGCAAATAAAAATTTTGCCCCAGTTTGGCCCCATTTGATTGCAAAAATTGGTTTAGATGATTTCCCATTTATTTGAACAAAGAAAAACCGCACTTTCTAAAATTTAGAAAAGAGTGCACATATACAACAATGTGAAGAAACTTTAATCGTCAAGTTTGAACTCATGCAGAAATTTCATGATGAATTCCTCGAAATAACACCAAATTTAAGAAGATTTCTTCCTTACTTTTAGCATTGGTGCTTAGGGTAACGGGTCACCACTTCTGGTTGACTCATCTTTTCAGGACCAATCACATGACTTTATTTTTGAACTGGCTAAGGAAATGGGAGATAAGAATCTGTCTCATTTTTGTGCCCCAGTTGCATGTAATCCATTTAATGTCACATCTTAGTGAAAGCAAAGAGTTTGTTACCCTTATTTTCAAGAAAACTTAGTCAACATACAAGCTTTCTAGGCTTGTAACGTATGGACAGAAGTGATAGCTAAACATGTGGAAACGGGTTATGCCCTTATGATCACAAATGATTTGATGAATTTCTTATGAGCATGATCCTCATTTTGGATTGTCATGAAAGAATAAGTCAACGATGGACTTTATTAGCTTGTAATTTGGCTTGAAAACGATAGTTTAAGACTTTCAAGGATATTGCACCATAGATCGCATTTTTCCAAAATTGCCCCTATTTTGAAATCAAAAGACTTCAGCCTTTGTTTGCATTTTTCTCATCACTCACCGGAGACTTCAGCGTCGAATTTTCTGCATTTTCTTGCATTTACTTTTCTTGCTTTGCTTTTTGCCTCTTTTCCAAAAAGACCCTCGCGGGATTTCACATGAAGAGCAGCGTCAACCTCACACCCAATCAATTCAGAAATACAGCAAAAACTTCCGGCATCAGAAATTTGCTTGACAGGGCTATTGCAAAGAACAGAAGTCAGGACTTTCGGTTTTGTAATGGGGTCAGGTGGGGTGCTTTAGAAAAGTTAAGGCTTGAAAACGGATTTCAAAACTGGTTTGAAAAATCTGAGATCGCATTGTTGCGTCAACCCTATTTTAGGGTTAAATCAGAATTTGCCCCAGTTTATGCTCAACTGAGGCTTTTCACTTTCATTTTCTTTCTTCTTTTGACTTTTCGGCCTTTTGCCATTCTTTGAAAGTTGCCCCAGTTTATTTTTGAACTGAGGTTCTCTTTTCTTCTTTTGTTTTTGATTTTGTTGCTTTTCACTTTTCACTTCTTGAAACTTTTCCTTTTTTCAACTCCAACTTGCCCCAGTGTGGGGTTTGCGATCCTCAGGGGTTGCCAAATGAAGTATTTTATTCTGAAAGCTCAAAGGGGATAACTAGGGATAGAACGTTCGATTGGAAAAGAAGATGGCCTGACTTGTATTCCGTTCCTTACAATGACTCTGAAAGGAAATTTTCGTTAATGCGAAATTTTTGCGTGTATCTGAATTAATTGACTGAGGAAAACCCTTGTTCATCCATATGTGTGAAACATAGGCGATCCACGAGGACAAAACTCTTCCTTTTCTTTTTTTTCAAAATTGGAAACTAAGTGGAATCAAATTTCCCCAATTTGCGGTTCCCTTCCTATTTTAGCATGTTTGCTTTTCCCCTTTTCTTTTCAAAATTCCCCAATCTCCTTCCCCAATGTGGGGTGCGATCATATGTGCACTCGAAAAGAACCACCAATTTTTTGCTCAAATAGGGATGCAAGTGGTAATTGGTGTTTAGGTTGTAGAAACGACGGCCAAAGCATCATTCTTACACCTCATGACAACCAAAGTAACGAAATGGTCGTTGAGAATCCATTCCCTTTTTGAAAATTTTCCCATTGCAGGGTAGTGATCATTAAGGCCTTTATTTGAAACGAAATTATTCTTTCAAAGGCTCAAACGGGAGAGCAAATGATAAAATGTGTATAGGTAAAGAAACGAATGCTCAAAGTATCATTCCAAATTTTCAAAACAAACAAGAATAATGCACATTTTGCTTTCACTTAGATGTGATTGAATCGATTAAACACCATGGATATTTTCAAGCAAAGATGGCCCCAATTTGCAATTTATCAATCAATGTCACTGATTTTATTTTGGGGTTAAGTGAAGGAGAAAAGATATCTCATTGGGCCTTTTGAGTGACCGTTCACCCTTTTCCTGAGCACTCTTATTGGATGACTCGGATCAACAATCTGGTGTACATAAGGATTTTTGAAAGCAGACCCTTGTGATCATGAAGCTTTTCAATTTGGTCTTACTTCTTAAAATTCGTCACGAAATCTCCAATGAATAAGAATAAAGAATGAAATGTACATAAATATGCACAAAACAATGATTGTCCAAAAAGTTTATTACTGAAAAAGTTTGAAACAAAATTTCTCATTCAATTACAATACAAATGAGAAGAGAGAAACTTGTAAAGAGCTCCACATATACACTTTTTGTCTCCTTTTCTTTTTGGAACAAAATGTATTAACAAATCAAATATAGAAAATTTTCCTTTGGAAAACAATCACAACATCTCTCAGAGGCTTTAGCGTAGAGCTTCCAGATAGATCATTTATGTTTTCATCGTAGGATCTGCCCAAGAATCACACAATACTTGCAATTTTGACACTTTATTAGATCAGAAGTGTCATCAGATATAGAAAAACATTTTCACCTTATTGAAACATTTTTATGAATGCAGGGGAGGGGGAAAAACAAAAGAAAAAAATACCCTGAGTTAGTAAATAAGAATATAAAATCGGTATGCATGTCCTATGGGGGAACCCTTTTTGTGCCAAGGGTAGGCCTAGCATGAAGATGCAATCCTCCAGAGCAGGCACTATACAATACCTGATGGATCCGATCAGCTTATGGAGTGAAAAATAATTTGAAAAATTTGGCCCTTTGGAATGAGAAGGGACGTTTGTCAAAATGAGGACTTCGTCCGAAGGGATTGATCACTTTTGATCGATACAAGAACTTGCAAAAACGCACGGGTTTGACCTTGACGAACTTCCTATCGAAGAGATTGGAATTCGTTTTGACAACTTTTCTCAGTGAAGCACGGGTCAAAACTCCAACTGATCAAATGGCTGGATGCAATGGATGCTTTTCTCAAAATCGAATAGGTTTTCCATTTTGAAATTCGACATTGAAACCCTAATTGGTCAGATGGGTTGAATGAAATTTATAATCGACCGCATTACCCTAAAAAGGGAAACGGGTCAAATGAATTGAGTAAAATTTAAAAACTTACTCAAAATTGACCGAACCATCCCTAAAAAGGAACTTGATCGAATGAAATTGAAAATTTTATTCAAAAATGGATCGGATCATCCTAAAAAGGAACTTGATCAATCGAGAATTTATTCAAAATTGACCAGATCGCCCTAAAAGGGTAAATTGGTCAAATGAATGAAATTGAATTAGTGATTTATTCAAAAATTTGCCGAGTGACCCTAAAAAGGGTAAATTGCTCAAATGAATTGGTGATTTATTGAAAATCGACCAAGTGACCCTAAAGAGAGTAAATTGGTCAAATGAATTGATGGTTTATTGAAAATCGACCAGGTGACCCTAAAAAGGGTAAGTTGGTCAAATGAATTGATGATTTATTGAATGAATTGGCAAAATGGATTGGTTGAATTGTCCGGCCATTGGCTATTTCAAAATTATTGAGGTGCATTGGTCTATGACCTTCTAAAAATCAAATTTTGGCCTCAATTTATTTATCGTCTCAATAGGAGGAATCATTTGTGAATTTCTTCAAATTAATGTCCTTTTACGCAAGGGATTTTTACCAATTTTTTTTAAAAAAATGGCCAAAAAGTGATTATTAGATGCTCATATTCCAAAGATCACTCTATGAAAATGATCGGATCCTACCTTACCTTGTGCACTACCCCTTTGGATGGTACAAAATGTAAACGTGCAAGTCTCACTGGATTAAATATCCGAGACACAAGGTGGTTTATTCCTAAACACGGGATCGCCTAAATGGCATTCCCTTTTCTAGGGTTTATGAATGATGCCATTTATCAAAGCGATGTAAATATGTGACAAATATGGCCTAAAGGATATAAATAATGCATCGGGGGGAAAAGGTCTAAAATGAAATGCACTTATTGAAAATTAAGTGTAATGACTGAAATTTAAACATGTGAGCTATCTGGTGGGTGAGTCACTAAAAGAGTGCCAAAAAGGCCTCTTATTGCTAAGGCAAATGAATGCAAGCCAACAAAACAAAAGAAATGGTTAGTGCAATTGATAGTACACATAACACATTAGGAGCAATTAAGAAAAGAAATATAATAAAAGCAAGTAAAAGGGATGGAACCCCTTCCCTCGTGCCTAATGTGCTTAAAAGAGGGTGAGGCTGACTCTATCCTAGGGAAATACTAACATGGATGCATGAGGTTGGGGTTCACTAATGCAACTAGACTCGATAAGTCTCGGCTCCCAAGCCTTCAGACCTAAAGGCGAAGGGTCATCACTCCCAGGGCCTTTGATCGGTGGCTCGAGTGATCCCTTAGGTAGCGCTATGGGCGCAGAGCGCACCAGCCGCCTACCCAAGGCAATCGATCCTAATCCTACAAGGCGGTGTGGGAAACGCCCACGAAAAATAAAATAAAATGGGATAACAGTAAATAGACGTGCACGTATGAAGTGCTCCCTATTTTGAGGGAAAGGGGTGAGAACCACGCGAGGCTCTAAAGGTGACACACACCCCCCCCAAATGCAATGCAAGCGCGAGATACATACATCCAATCAACCAATCATACACACGTGAGTGAGGGAATAGTTTGATACGTGCGCGAGGCGAAAAAGTCCTAAAATAGAAAATGCAACCCTAATATCCAAATGCAATGCATAAAAAGGGTAGAAAAAGGAAACGAATGGCTAAGTCAAATGCTTGGACCCACTTAGGAATTCCCCAGTGGAGTCGCCAACTGTCGCGCCCCACTTTTCGATGAAAGTGAATTGTGTGCGAAGTGTGGTGTGAACGTGTGCAACATAAAAAGTAAAAGGCCATGGGACTTGATAATGCGACGATTTGGCCAAATGAAATTTAAAAAGGGTTTTTTAAATATGAAAACGGAGTCGCCACTTGGTATAGATTTGGGGTGTACCAAGTCACCCAAAAAGTGTTTTTTAAAGACAAAGTAGTAAAACCCTTTTTAAAACGACTCCTAGTCCACGTAAGCCAAAGAAAAAGGTTCGGGGGTCACGTTTGACAAAGGGGAAGGCAAGGATAGAATCCAAGGCACCCCTTTGACCTAGCCAAGGCTAGTTGCGCGACTTAACCTTACCTTTCCTAATTTTCTACCCAATATATGTTCGCACGTTGGATATGACTATATGAATGCAATACGGAAAGAAAAATGCAATCCTAAATTCTACGATGTCTCTCGTGAGGCTTTTGGTCCCAAACCACATGAATTGTGGCGGCCAACAAAGGAAAACCCCATAGAGGTCGATTAATGCAAATGAGACTCAAATGTGCA
Organism: Coffea eugenioides; assembly: GCF_003713205.1. Classification (NCBI taxonomy): domain Eukaryota; kingdom Viridiplantae; phylum Streptophyta; class Magnoliopsida; order Gentianales; family Rubiaceae; genus Coffea; species Coffea eugenioides. The sequence goes on from NC_040038.1 coordinate 38,603,287, forward strand.
AGTGTGGAAGTGTATGAAAGAAATTAAAAATCCAAGTGTTTGTGTGCAAGTGTATGAAAAGGTGCACGTGTGCAATTGTATGAAAATTCCAAGTGTTCGTGTGCAAGTGTATGAAATATAGTGATAAGTGCATATAGGTGTAATTAAATGCAATTTTGTGAAGTAGAAATCAAAATGAACAATAAGGAAAGGAAAATGTGAATTGAAAAGAATGAGTGAGTGATAAATGAGAATGAATGAACCTAAGGGAATGCATCAGGTCGGGTATGGGAATGACTCCTAACTTGTCGACTCCGATTTTCCCTTTGATTAGAAGGCAAAACTAGCGTGCTAAGGCTATCGAGTAGCCACACTCGCTCGTTTCCCTTATCAGAAGGGGACACTCAAGCAAAATGAACCCTATAGCTAGTATGGGATGCAAAACCTAAAATGAGGGGAAAGGGGTTCGAGGATCATGCCAAATGATAAATCTAAAGGAAATGCTTGATATGTGGTGAACAAGCAAATAATGCATTAATGAAAAACAAAGGGAAAATCCTATTGGGTCTAGCGTTGAACTAGCCCTTTCTATGAATTCCTAATGAAATAATGAGCCACAACTAGCGTTGGACTAGTGTGGTGACGTACATTCATCCATTCCATTCATTCATGGTTATGAAAGCAAGTAGACATGCCAAAACGCTCGTAAACACGTAGCACGTAGCACTTAGCATGCTCGACTAGATGCAAGAGCCTAACAAAAGCAAGCAACCAAGGGGAAGGGGAAATGGACCAGATGCTCTCCGAGCCCTATCTATTACAAGCCAAGAGGTGTACACATACCCCATGAAAGCATAAAGGGGAAGGGAAAATGGACCAGATGCTCTCCGAGCCCTATCTATTACAAGCCAAGAGGTGTACACATACCCCATAAAAACTTAAATAAAAGTAAAAGTAAGTAAACGCATGCAAGGAGGTAAGGAAAGCGAAGTAGACAGGCATATTCACATAACACGTAGGAGCACGTAGGGTCAAATGAAATGCAAATAAAAGGGTAGAGTGTACCTCCCTTGAAATTGGGCCCCAATGAAGCGAAATCACTTATTTATCCTCCAAAATAATAGAAATGGTCAAGGTACCAATTTATTTGGGAAAATTAAAGAAAATGTGCAAAACAAAGCTCACTTGATCATGAAGCCCCTAAAGTCAGGACTTAAGCGCAATTGAAACAAAGCATGGTAGTTAATTGAAGCAAACAAGCAATAAAGTTGCACAAATTAAAATTATCAAGGACCAATTTGATGAAATTCTTTAATTGATTGGGTCCTAGTGGAACAAGGGGAGACTCGGGGGGCCAAAGTGCAATTTTTAGAAATTATTTCATGCATAAGCATGCAATCACGTAGCTTTCTTCTTTAGACAATGCTTCTGCAATTCTCTTCGCTAGTCTCTGCAATCTGCTATGCCTTATTACCAAAACGTTACCAACAAAACAGCCACACTTTTGAGTCAAATGATCATAGTCATCCCCCCATTCATCAACCAAACCACATGACACACTTTCATTGCCTGATTAAATCAGAAAAATCTGACTTGGTGGTTGCTAGTTAACACAAAGGGCGGCAAGAATTATAACAGCAAAACAAGAGTGCAGCAACAACTCTGCTCACTTCTCCATGATTTTGCAACTTCATTAGCTATTCAGGGAGCTTACATTAGATTCAAAAACCATCATAAAACATTAGCCTAGGCATGCAAATCAAGGAGAAATGGGAAAACTGGCAAGTTTAACATCAATCCTATGTTTCTTGCTGCAATTTTAACAGGTATGATTAACTACACTCCAACAAGACTTGATAAACACCAAAATGCATGATTCATGTCCTCTTAATGTCAAAGCTAATGATTTCTCTAGATGCAGCTTTAAAACAGATATTATCCACGGCATTATAATCAGGCAATGAACAAAATCAAACAGGTCAAGCCAACTGCAACTTAACAACCCAAAAAGAGGAAAATCTATTGCAATAAGAACCGAAAGTTTAAAACTTGCTACAGCCAATTCTAAAACTAAACTTAGAACTCTAACAACCATGTGTCTTGCCTAAACATGAAGGTTCTAAGGACAAAGGTCAGATGCCATAATCACCAAAAAAAAAAATATCAAAGCCAACCGCAATCATTAAATACACGAACCAGTGACCATTACAACGAAGTAAAACATGAATGAACATACGAGAACAGAGGGAAAAGAAAAACAACTGTAATGAATTTGTGTTTCTAATGAAACCAGTGATGGTATCATCGAAAACCAGAGAAAGCTTCCCCCTCCATCATTAAACATCTCAGGTAAGCAAGAGAAAAAGAAAAAGGAAACATCTTTACCAGCAGAAATGCAAACAAAGCTGTGATTTTTACCTTGATTCTGGTGGTGGAGGCGGCTCCAGTCCTTGGGCAGGCCGTTGGCCACTTGTTGGCTACGCGGGAGAAGAAGGACGGTAGTTGTTGGTGGTTGCGATGGAGGTTGCGAGCGATGTAGTGACGGTGGACAGCAAGCAGCGGCAGAGGCGGACTGTGGTGGCTTGAACGGACCTTTCTTGCGTTTTCCTCCGCAGCCTTGCACCGTGGTTCCCTCAAAATCCAGCCGCCCTTTGCCTCTTCTTGCTCTTGACTCACGGTGGAGCTCACGGGTAACGATGGTGGAGTGAAAATGGTGAAAGCTTCGCGAGGAGCATCAGCTCCAGTTGCTGCCTTGTTGCTGGAAGAACGGCACCCGATGCCTCTCTTCTCTCTTTAATTCTCTATCTCACCCTCTCGCTCTCTCTTTTTCTTGCTCAGCCCATCACCTGGTCACCCTTCTTCCTCTCGAAACTTGTCTGCCAAAACCTCGCCACTCTCTCTCCTTTTCTTCCAGCCGTCCCTCTTCTCTCAAGTCACGGACTTTGCTCAGATTTTTTTTTTCCTCGTTTGCGGCTGTCCCCCCCCTAACCGAGCTCTCTCCTTCTTTTCTCTAGCTCCCCCTCTATCTCTCAAGACTCTCCGTTGTTTTCTTTTTCTTTTTAGCCGTCCACTCTTGCTGATTTCTTCCCCCTCTTTCCAGACCAAAAGCTCTCCTGCGGCTCCCCTTTCTCTTGGCTTTTATACGAGCAAACCCCAACCCTAAAACTCCAGCAACTTTTCCTGTATTTGCAGCTAAGGAGCCGCTCGATGACCCCTTTGCAAGCTGCGGCAAAATGCAGCTTGCATGCCGCGAGCATTTTTTTTTTTTTTTTTTTTTTTTTGAAAAACAACTTGATAATTACAGAAATGATAAAATAAAATATAAATAATACTAACAAAACTACACAAACCAGGTAATAATAATAATAACAAAACAAAAATAATTTTAAACAAAAAACTAAACAAAAATAGCCATTTTTAATTTTCAATTTTTTTCATCATTTTCTTTTTCTCAAAATAACTTAATAAAAATAACTAAAGTGCAAAAAGGTTGAATTTAAAGAAATAAACATATTTTTGTGAACAAATTTCCCTTTTTTCCTTTTTATGATTTTTCTTTCTTTCTCTCTTTTCTTTTCAACAAATTCTATGATAAAACTTAAAAATAAAAATAAAACTGGAAACTAAAAACTAAAAATGAACACGACAAATAAAAAACTAAAAAATGAAATTACACCAAAAATTTGGTGTCTACAGCATTTTCTATGGATTGCTTGCCAGGGCAAACTTCCCACAAAAAACAACCTCTTGGTCAGGAAAATTGTACAAGAGGAAAGCTATAGTTTCTGTGATTGGTTGAAGGAGGACTCTCTTCATGTTTTATGGGATTGTCCCCGTGCTAGACATCTTTGGCAAGGGCTATCCTTACCTCAGTTTCTACATCCCCAACCAGGACAGTCCACTGCCACTTGGCTTAAGACTGCCTGTCTCAACTCTTCTGAGTGTCAATTCTAAAAAATCCCCTAGGGTCTTTAAATGCCTTTGGTTGCTGGATCCATTGGAACCAAAGAAATAGAAGCTTGTTTGAATCTTAGCTTCACAGAAGCAATTTAATTCAAGCTTCTATAGCTACTGCTGCTGAATTCCTTAAGGTGGGACCGACAAATAGAGAATTTGTTTCTGTTAAACATCAAATTCAGGTGAGCTAGACTTCCCGACCCCCAAATGTTTTCAAACTCAATATGGATGGGGCCTCTCTTGCCAAAGCAGGGAAAGCTGGGGCTGGAGGCCTTATTAGAAATCACCTAAGTGAATGGACTGGTGGCTTTTGCAGAAACATTGGCTAGGCTACAAATACTGTAGCTGAACTGTGGGCATTAAGGGATGGATTGCAGTTAGCTAAGCAACTTAGTGTTTCTAAACTCATTGTAGAGTTGGATGCAAAAGTTCTGGTGGATTTGTTGAATTCTAAGGTTGATCTAATGCATTCTATTGCTCCGATTGTTTGTGATTGTAGGTCTATTATGCAGACATTCCACGTAATTACCTTTAAGCACGTCTATAGGGAGGCAAACCAGTGTGCGGACTTTTGGACCAAAATGGATGTAGAGGAAAAAATTGACTTTATTTTATTTGATTGTTATCCTTTGGCAATTTCAAAACTGTTAGAACTTGACTGCAGAAGCTTTGCCCTGCCTCGATTTGTAAACTTTTGTTAACTTATTATTATTAATGATGACTTTTGTTAACCAAAAAAAAAAAAGAGGATACTTAAGCCTCATTAGTACAACAACGGGCACAGAGAGGCAGACAATCTCGGTCAAACTTTCCAAAAAATTCCTTATAGTGTATTAGCTTTGAATTAAACATCTATCACTTTGCGCCCCTTCTTCCCGGGAAAAAAAAAGTTTATCGGTAGTTAATTTTGTATCCTTTAACTTTCTCCTTGAAAAAATCAACTCCAGTTTCCTTATAATATACAATTATTTTAACTCTATATCATATCCAAGTTACTACACTCACATTTATTGCACCCCTCGTTATAACACTTTCCCAAATTAACTAAACTAATACCAAAGACTCTTTTTAGCAAATGCCTCAATAGACACTGTAGTTTTAAATATAACCTTAGAAAATACTCTTCATGTAAATTTCCTAAAAACAAACTCTTAGTTTCTTATATTAGCTAAATTTTGAATAACATCATACAAATGAGTACATTTTATATACACTAATAGTATATATACTATCACCGTTGAATTCATGGTATATGTGCAAAGTTGAATTTTAATTTAAATTTTGCATATTTGTCATTCATCCAATACTAACAATATACAGTCAGTGTAGGAAAGAATAATCCTATAACAAATGATGAATTAAAGGCAATTCAAAAATTGCTGGAACTCTATTTATATGGACCTAAATTTAAAAAAACAGAATGATAGAAGTATTACTCAAACGCCATGATTCTTAATGAAAAAGACAAACGGCAGAAGATTACATTAATCCTGTGCATCTAATCTAACTACAATTTATGTTTGTCCAATGCTCAAATGATAAAGTTTAGGGAGTTTAACCTGATTTTTTTAGGGGTTCCAGGAAGCCCGAGGAGAAGAAAGACCGGGATGGTAGAGCAAGGAAGAAAAATTGTGTTCCATTAGTGGCATTTGAAGGGAGGAGGAAACAGCTATAGAAGGAAAGGAGGTGAGAGAGAACCCATGAATGATGAATTGGGTTTAACACACGACCCTTCACATGGTGCTTTGCTAGATTAGATGTAGGCTAGTAGCTGCAGGCCATATGACAAAAACGTCCATCATTCCATCCAAAATCACTGCTGACCACCACTAAAATATGAATATAACTGGTTATTTTATTTTCCCAAACAAGTCCAGCTTTAATACACATGGAAATTTCCTTTCCACAGCCACTTCAGCATGCCTTTTTTCTTTTTTAATTTTTTTCCAATAGGGGAAGGTGGGATTTAAAAAGTGCGTTTAAATCCAAGACCTCTACGTCTTGAGGTCTCAACTTTAGCCCGTAAATCAATGCTTCCACAGCCACCTCAATATGCTTGTCCAAGTGTAAATCGTAAATATTTATTATTTTTGTACCACTTTTCATCTATTTATAAGTTGAGGAAAAAGTACCCCTGCTGCTATTAACAAACAGTGCCTTAAGATGGGAGTGGATCTTTTTAATAGAGGTATTGGATGGGTTATTAGAAATGGGAATTATGTAATAGTTTGGTTTGAGGATTGGACTGGTCTTGGAACTTTGAGTTCTCTTATCAGTGGACCATTACAGCCTGGGGAAGAAAATTTGGTAGTTGCTAACTTATTTGGGAAGGTGTGTTGGCACACAAAAATGTGTGTACACAACGGAAGTAATTTTGACACATATAAAAATATGTGGGAAGAGAATGAGAACAAATACTCAATAATTCAATTAACTCAAAACTCAACAATAACAAATATCGAGTCGTAACTTTTCGCTCACGACAACTCACAAATCTCAACTATGAGATTTTTTCTCAAACCTACTCTCAAACTCAACTCAACTCTTCAATTAATAACTTGCTAGACTGGTAGTATTTATAGACTCTAAAGCTTCCTAAAACAAATATAATTATAAACCAAAAGTTACTTGAAAACTAACTTAAGCTTTCCTAATCTAATGTGGAAACTAAACAAATAAGATACCAAAACGAATTAGGAAACTAATACTAGAATAGTTTGGTTTAATTTCCTTCATTGCCTCCCTTAAACCAAACTCTTGATGTTGTTATCTCCAATGCTATCATTAGCTTGAATCTCCATGAAAAATTCAGTCACGGTATAAATGACATGGAACTCTAACCTGCAATTGACCTTCAATTTCATCTTCGCGTGTGGTAGTTGACGAATTTATACTTCTCAAACAACTTCTTGGCTTGATCACTCTTGTCAAAAAATTCAAACATATTCACCCATACTCCATTAGATACTCCATCATTCAGTTCATCCATATCACTAATAAAATCTCCCAAAATCACAAAATTATAGTTACCACTACCAATATTTTTAACATCACCATATTTTTGTGTTGATTGATTCACGTTGACAACTGCATCAATCTAAACAGTGTTACAATCTTCAACTAATTTGTCCACTCCACAATTGATTCCAACCAATTTCATCACTTGATTTTTCTCTTCAAAAAATTCATCAATCTCGATAAAGTCAACAATTTCTCTATCATCATGTTCTTCAATCACATCTTTAATTTGATCAATGATTTCACTTTTTGTCTCAACCACTTGCGAAATTTCTTCTTCAATCACAATTCCTTCATCTTCCTGTGTATACCTCATCAAAAACTTCTTTTTCTTCTTCCTCGTCACAAATTTCTTCTCCACCATGACCATAGGAATTTATTAAAAATTTCCAAACCTCCTTTGCTGTCTTTACATCTATGAGATAGTAGAGTGTCTTACAATTCAATTGTCTATTCCTCTCTAATTGTTTAATTGCGTCGATTGATAATTCTGTACCTGTTAGAGGTTCCGTGAACCCCTTTTGGATAATATTCCAAACTCCAATATCTTTGAAAAAATCCTTCATCATCGACCTCCAAGTCTCAAAATTACTTTTACCATCAAAGATAAAAGCAAGACAATGGTGTAAATAATGCGGATCCATACTTTAATTTCACGAACAAGCTCCAAGTCCCAATTTTGCGGACAAGCCTCGGGATCAAAACCTAGAGCTCTGAAACCACTTGTTAGCACACAAAAAATCCTCGCGCACAGCGAAAGCAATTTTGACACATATAAAAATATGTGGGAAGAAGAGCAGAACAAATACTCAATAATTCAATTAACTCAAAACTCAACAATAACAAATATCGAGTCGTAGCTTTTCGCTCACGACAACTCACAAATTTCAACTATGAGATTTTCTCTCAAACCTACTCTCAAACTCAACTCAACTCTTCAATTAATAGCTTGCTAGACTAGTAGTATTTATAGACTTTAAAGCTTCCTAAAACAAATATAATTATAAACCAAAACTTACTTGAAAACTAACTTAAGATTTCCTAATCTAATATGGAAACTAAACAAATAAGATACCAAAACGAATTAGGAAACTAATACTAGAATAGCTTGGTTTAATTTCCTTCAAGGTGAATCTTGGAATCTCCAATACATTTCCTTTCGGTTCCCTAACCTTGTTGTTGAGACTATTCCAAGACAGCATTTTATGTGTTGGAATGAAACTTTTAATTGGAAAGCAGACCCTATGGGAGAATTTTCCTTGAAGTCTAGTGTGAATCTGCTAGGGAAGGACAGCAAAATAGCTGGAGGAATAGACCCTACGGGTCTGGAAAGTTGCTGCTAATAATAGAGTGTTGCATTTTCTATGGATTGCTTGCCAGGGCAAACTTCCCACAAAAAACAACCTCTTGGTCAGGAAAATTGTACAAGAGGAAAGCTATAGTTTCTGTGATTGGTTGAAGGAGGACTCTCTTCATGTTTTATGGGATTGTCCCCGTGCTAGACATCTTTGGCAAGGGCTATCCTTACCTCAGTTTCTACATCCCCAACCAGGACAGTCCACTGCCACTTGGCTTAAGACTGCCTGTCTCAACTCTTCTGAGTGTCAATTCTAAAAAATCCCCTAGGGTCTTTAAATGCCTTTGGTTGCTGGATCCATTGGAACCAAAGAAATAGAAGCTTGTTTGAATCTTAGCTTCACAGAAGCAATTTAATTCAAGCTTCTATAGCTACTGCTGCTGAATTCCTTAAGGTGGGACCGACAAATAGAGAATTTGTTTCTGTTAAACATCAAATTCAGGTGAGCTAGACTTCCCGACCCCCAAATGTTTTCAAACTCAATATGGATGGGGCCTCTCTTGCCAAAGCAGGGAAAGCTGGGGCTGGAGGCCTTATTAGAAATCACCTAAGTGAATGGACTGGTGGCTTTTGCAGAAACATTGGCTAGGCTACAAATACTGTAGCTAAACTGTGGGCATTAAGGGATGGATTGCAGTTAGCTAAGCAACTTAGTGTTTCTAAACTCATTGTAGAGTTGGATGCAAAAGTTCTGGTGGATTTGTTGAATTCTAAGGTTGATCTAATGCATTCTATTGCTCCGATTGTTTGTGATTGTAGGTCTATTATGCAGACATTCCACGTAATTACCTTTAAGCACGTCTATAGGGAGGCAAACCAGTGTGCGGACTTTTGGACCAAAATGGATGTAGAGGAAAAAATTGACTTTATTTTATTTGATTGTTATCCTTTGGCAATTTCAAAACTGTTAGAACTTGACTGCAGAAGCTTTGCCCTGCCTCGATTTGTAAACTTTTGTTAACTTATTATTATTAATGATGACTTTTGTTAACCAAAAAAAAAAAAGAGGATACTTAAGCCTCATTAGTACAACAACGGGCACAGAGAGGCAGACAATCTCGGTCAAACTTTCCAAAAAATTCCTTATAGTGTATTAGCTTTGAATTAAACATCTATCACTTTGCGCCCCTTCTTCCCGGGAAAAAAAAAGTTTATCGGTAGTTAATTTTGTATCCTTTAACTTTCTCCTTGAAAAAATCAACTCCAGTTTCCTTATAATATACAATTATTTTAACTCTATATCATATCCAAGTTACTACACTCACATTTATTGCACCCCTCGTTATAACACTTTCCCAAATTAACTAAACTAATACCAAAGACTCTTTTTAGCAAATGCCTCAATAGACACTGTAGTTTTAAATATAACCTTAGAAAATACTCTTCATGTAAATTTCCTAAAAACAAACTCTTAGTTTCTTATATTAGCTAAATTTTGAATAACATCATACAAATGAGTACATTTTATATACACTAATAGTATATATACTATCACCGTTGAATTCATGGTATATGTGCAAAGTTGAATTTTAATTTAAATTTTGCATATTTGTCATTCATCCAATACTAACAATATACAGTCAGTGTAGGAAAGAATAATCCTATAACAAATGATGAATTAAAGGCAATTCAAAAATTGCTGGAACTCTATTTATATGGACCTAAATTTAAAAAAACAGAATGATAGAAGTATTACTCAAACGCCATGATTCTTAATGAAAAAGACAAACGGCAGAAGATTACATTAATCCTGTGCATCTAATCTAACTACAATTTATGTTTGTCCAATGCTCAAATGATAAAGTTTAGGGAGTTTAACCTGATTTTTTTAGGGGTTCCAGGAAGCCCGAGGAGAAGAAAGACCGGGATGGTAGAGCAAGGAAGAAAAATTGTGTTCCATTAGTGGCATTTGAAGGGAGGAGGAAACAGCTATAGAAGGAAAGGAGGTGAGAGAGAACCCATGAATGATGAATTGGGTTTAACACACGACCCTTCACATGGTGCTTTGCTAGATTAGATGTAGGCTAGTAGCTGCAGGCCATATGACAAAAACGTCCATCATTCCATCCAAAATCACTGCTGACCACCACTAAAATATGAATATAACTGGTTATTTTATTTTCCCAAACAAGTCCAGCTTTAATACACATGGAAATTTCCTTTCCACAGCCACTTCAGCATGCCTTTTTTCTTTTTTAATTTTTTTCCAATAGGGGAAGGTGGGATTTAAAAAGTGCGTTTAAATCCAAGACCTCTACGTCTTGAGGTCTCAACTTTAGCCCGTAAATCAATGCTTCCACAGCCACCTCAATATGCTTGTCCAAGTGTAAATCGTAAATATTTATTATTTTTGTACCACTTTTCATCTATTTATAAGTTGAGGAAAAAGTACCCCTGCTGCTATTAACAAACAGTGCCTTAAGATGGGAGTGGATCTTTTTAATAGAGGTATTGGATGGGTTATTAGAAATGGGAATTATGTAATAGTTTGGTTTGAGGATTGGACTGGTCTTGGAACTTTGAGTTCTCTTATCAGTGGACCATTACAGCCTGGGGAAGAAAATTTGGTAGTTGCTAACTTATTTGGGAAGGTGTGTTGGCACACAAAAATGTGTGTACACAACGGAAGTAATTTTGACACATATAAAAATATGTGGGAAGAGAATGAGAACAAATACTCAATAATTCAATTAACTCAAAACTCAACAATAACAAATATCGAGTCGTAACTTTTCGCTCACGACAACTCACAAATCTCAACTATGAGATTTTTTCTCAAACCTACTCTCAAACTCAACTCAACTCTTCAATTAATAACTTGCTAGACTGGTAGTATTTATAGACTCTAAAGCTTCCTAAAACAAATATAATTATAAACCAAAAGTTACTTGAAAACTAACTTAAGCTTTCCTAATCTAATGTGGAAACTAAACAAATAAGATACCAAAACGAATTAGGAAACTAATACTAGAATAGTTTGGTTTAATTTCCTTCATTGCCTCCCTTAAACCAAACTCTTGATGTTGTTATCTCCAATGCTATCATTAGCTTGAATCTCCATGAAAAATTCAGTCACGGTATAAATGACATGGAACTCTAACCTGCAATTGACCTTCAATTTCATCTTCGCGTGTGGTAGTTGACGAATTTATACTTCTCAAACAACTTCTTGGCTTGATCACTCTTGTCAAAAAATTCAAACATATTCACCCATACTCCATTAGATACTCCATCATTCAGTTCATCCATATCACTAATAAAATCTCCCAAAATCACAAAATTATAGTTACCACTACCAATATTTTTAACATCACCATATTTTTGTGTTGATTGATTCACGTTGACAACTGCATCAATCTAAACAGTGTTACAATCTTCAACTAATTTGTCCACTCCACAATTGATTCCAACCAATTTCATCACTTGATTTTTCTCTTCAAAAAATTCATCAATCTCGATAAAGTCAACAATTTCTCTATCATCATGTTCTTCAATCACATCTTTAATTTGATCAATGATTTCACTTTTTGTCTCAACCACTTGCGAAATTTCTTCTTCAATCACAATTCCTTAATCTTCCTGTGTATACCTCATCAAAAACTTCTTTTTCTTCTTCCTCGTCACAAATTTCTTCTCCACCATGACCATAGGAATTTATTAAAAATTTCCAAACCTCCTTTGCTGTCTTTACATCTATGAGATAGTAGAGTGTCTTACAATTCAATTGTCTATTCCTCTCTAATTGTTTAATTGCGTCGATTGATAATTCTGTACCTGTTAGAGGTTCCGTGAACCCCTTTTGGATAATATTCCAAACTCCAATATCTTTGAAAAAATCCTTCATCATCGACCTCCAAGTCTCAAAATTACTTTTACCATCAAAGATAAAAGCAAGACAATGGTGTAAATAATGCGGATCCATACTTTAATTTCACGAACAAGCTCCAAGTCCCAATTTTGCGGACAAGCCTCGGGATCAAAACCTAGAGCTCTGAAACCACTTGTTAGCACACAAAAAATCCTCGCGCACAGCGAAAGCAATTTTGACACATATAAAAATATGTGGGAAGAAGAGCAGAACAAATACTCAATAATTCAATTAACTCAAAACTCAACAATAACAAATATCGAGTCGTAGCTTTTCGCTCACGACAACTCACAAATTTCAACTATGAGATTTTCTCTCAAACCTACTCTCAAACTCAACTCAACTCTTCAATTAATAGCTTGCTAGACTAGTAGTATTTATAGACTTTAAAGCTTCCTAAAACAAATATAATTATAAACCAAAACTTACTTGAAAACTAACTTAAGATTTCCTAATCTAATATGGAAACTAAACAAATAAGATACCAAAACGAATTAGGAAACTAATACTAGAATAGCTTGGTTTAATTTCCTTCAAGGTGAATCTTGGAATCTCCAATACATTTCCTTTCGGTTCCCTAACCTTGTTGTTGAGACTATTCCAAGACAGCATTTTATGTGTTGGAATGAAACTTTTAATTGGAAAGCAGACCCTATGGGAGAATTTTCCTTGAAGTCTAGTGTGAATCTGCTAGGGAAGGACAGCAAAATAGCTGGAGGAATAGACCCTACGGGTCTGGAAAGTTGCTGCTAATAATAGAGTGTTGCATTTTCTATGGATTGCTTGCCAGGGCAAACTTCCCACAAAAAACAACCTCTTGGTCAGGAAAATTGTACAAGAGGAAAGCTATAGTTTCTGTGATTGGTTGAAGGAGGACTCTCTTCATGTTTTATGGGATTGTCCCCGTGCTAGACATCTTTGGCAAGGGCTATCCTTACCTCAGTTTCTACATCCCCAACCAGGACAGTCCACTGCCACTTGGCTTAAGACTGCCTGTCTCAACTCTTCTGAGTGTCAATTCTAAAAAATCCCCTAGGGTCTTTAAATGCCTTTGGTTGCTGGATCCATTGGAACCAAAGAAATAGAAGCTTGTTTGAATCTTAGCTTCACAGAAGCAATTTAATTCAAGCTTCTATAGCTACTGCTGCTGAATTCCTTAAGGTGGGACCGACAAATAGAGAATTTGTTTCTGTTAAACATCAAATTCAGGTGAGCTAGACTTCCCGACCCCCAAATGTTTTCAAACTCAATATGGATGGGGCCTCTCTTGCCAAAGCAGGGAAAGCTGGGGCTGGAGGCCTTATTAGAAATCACCTAAGTGAATGGACTGGTGGCTTTTGCAGAAACATTGGCTAGGCTACAAATACTGTAGCTGAACTGTGGGCATTAAGGGATGGATTGCAGTTAGCTAAGCAACTTAGTGTTTCTAAACTCATTGTAGAGTTGGATGCAAAAGTTCTGGTGGATTTGTTGAATTCTAAGGTTGATCTAATGCATTCTATTGCTCCGATTGTTTGTGATTGTAGGTCTATTATGCAGACATTCCACGTAATTACCTTTAAGCACGTCTATAGGGAGGCAAACCAGTGTGCGGACTTTTGGACCAAAATGGATGTAGAGGAAAAAATTGACTTTATTTTATTTGATTGTTATCCTTTGGCAATTTCAAAACTGTTAGAACTTGACTGCAGAAGCTTTGCCCTGCCTCGATTTGTAAACTTTTGTTAACTTATTATTATTAATGATGACTTTTGTTAACCAAAAAAAAAAAAGAGGATACTTAAGCCTCATTAGTACAACAACGGGCACAGAGAGGCAGACAATCTCGGTCAAACTTTCCAAAAAATTCCTTATAGTGTATTAGCTTTGAATTAAACATCTATCACTTTGCGCCCCTTCTTCCCGGGAAAAAAAAAGTTTATCGGTAGTTAATTTTGTATCCTTTAACTTTCTCCTTGAAAAAATCAACTCCAGTTTCCTTATAATATACAATTATTTTAACTCTATATCATATCCAAGTTACTACACTCACATTTATTGCACCCCTCGTTATAACACTTTCCCAAATTAACTAAACTAATACCAAAGACTCTTTTTAGCAAATGCCTCAATAGACACTGTAGTTTTAAATATAACCTTAGAAAATACTCTTCATGTAAATTTCCTAAAAACAAACTCTTAGTTTCTTATATTAGCTAAATTTTGAATAACATCATACAAATGAGTACATTTTATATACACTAATAGTATATATACTATCACCGTTGAATTCATGGTATATGTGCAAAGTTGAATTTTAATTTAAATTTTGCATATTTGTCATTCATCCAATACTAACAATATACAGTCAGTGTAGGAAAGAATAATCCTATAACAAATGATGAATTAAAGGCAATTCAAAAATTGCTGGAACTCTATTTATATGGACCTAAATTTAAAAAAACAGAATGATAGAAGTATTACTCAAACGCCATGATTCTTAATGAAAAAGACAAACGGCAGAAGATTACATTAATCCTGTGCATCTAATCTAACTACAATTTATGTTTGTCCAATGCTCAAATGATAAAGTTTAGGGAGTTTAACCTGATTTTTTTAGGGGTTCCAGGAAGCCCGAGGAGAAGAAAGACCGGGATGGTAGAGCAAGGAAGAAAAATTGTGTTCCATTAGTGGCATTTGAAGGGAGGAGGAAACAGCTATAGAAGGAAAGGAGGTGAGAGAGAACCCATGAATGATGAATTGGGTTTAACACACGACCCTTCACATGGTGCTTTGCTAGATTAGATGTAGGCTAGTATCTGCAGGCCATATGACAAAAACGTCCATCATTCCATCCAAAATCACTGCTGACCACCACTAAAATATGAATATAACTGGTTATTTTATTTTCCCAAACAAGTCCAGCTTTAATACACATGGAAATTTCCTTTCCACAGCCACTTCAGCATGCCTTTTTTCTTTTTTAATTTTTTTCCAATAGGGGAAGGTGGGATTTAAAAAGTGCGTTTAAATCCAAGACCTCTACGTCTTGAGGTCTCAACTTTAGCCCGTAAATCAATGCTTCCACAGCCACCTCAATATGCTTGTCCAAGTGTAAATCGTAAATATTTATTATTTTTGTACCACTTTTCATCTATTTATAAGTTGAGGAAAAAGTACCCCTGCTGCTATTAACAAACAGTGCCTTAAGATGGGAGTGGATCTTTTTAATAGAGGTATTGGATGGGTTATT
Organism: Coffea eugenioides; assembly: GCF_003713205.1. Lineage (NCBI taxonomy): Eukaryota > Viridiplantae > Streptophyta > Magnoliopsida > Gentianales > Rubiaceae > Coffea > Coffea eugenioides. The sequence goes on from NC_040038.1 coordinate 38,618,698, forward strand.
AGAAATGGGAATTATGTAATAGTTTGGTTTGAGGATTGGACTGGTCTTGGAACTTTGAGTTCTCTTATCAGTGGACCATTACAGCCTGGGGAAGAAAATTTGGTAGTTGCTAACTTATTTGGGAAGGTGTGTTGGCACACAAAAATGTGTGTACACAACGGAAGTAATTTTGACACATATAAAAATATGTGGGAAGAGAATGAGAACAAATACTCAATAATTCAATTAACTCAAAACTCAACAATAACAAATATCGAGTCGTAACTTTTCGCTCACGACAACTCACAAATCTCAACTATGAGATTTTTTCTCAAACCTACTCTCAAACTCAACTCAACTCTTCAATTAATAACTTGCTAGACTGGTAGTATTTATAGACTCTAAAGCTTCCTAAAACAAATATAATTATAAACCAAAAGTTACTTGAAAACTAACTTAAGCTTTCCTAATCTAATGTGGAAACTAAACAAATAAGATACCAAAACGAATTAGGAAACTAATACTAGAATAGTTTGGTTTAATTTCCTTCATTGCCTCCCTTAAACCAAACTCTTGATGTTGTTATCTCCAATGCTATCATTAGCTTGAATCTCCATGAAAAATTCAGTCACGGTATAAATGACATGGAACTCTAACCTGCAATTGACCTTCAATTTCATCTTCGCGTGTGGTAGTTGACGAATTTATACTTCTCAAACAACTTCTTGGCTTGATCACTCTTGTCAAAAAATTCAAACATATTCACCCATACTCCATTAGATACTCCATCATTCAGTTCATCCATATCACTAATAAAATCTCCCAAAATCACAAAATTATAGTTACCACTACCAATATTTTTAACATCACCATATTTTTGTGTTGATTGATTCACGTTGACAACTGCATCAATCTAAACAGTGTTACAATCTTCAACTAATTTGTCCACTCCACAATTGATTCCAACCAATTTCATCACTTGATTTTTCTCTTCAAAAAATTCATCAATCTCGATAAAGTCAACAATTTCTCTATCATCATGTTCTTCAATCACATCTTTAATTTGATCAATGATTTCACTTTTTGTCTCAACCACTTGCGAAATTTCTTCTTCAATCACAATTCCTTCATCTTCCTGTGTATACCTCATCAAAAACTTCTTTTTCTTCTTCCTCGTCACAAATTTCTTCTCCACCATGACCATAGGAATTTATTAAAAATTTCCAAACCTCCTTTGCTGTCTTTACATCTATGAGATAGTAGAGTGTCTTACAATTCAATTGTCTATTCCTCTCTAATTGTTTAATTGCGTCGATTGATAATTCTGTACCTGTTAGAGGTTCCGTGAACCCCTTTTGGATAATATTCCAAACTCCAATATCTTTGAAAAAATCCTTCATCATCGACCTCCAAGTCTCAAAATTACTTTTACCATCAAAGATAAAAGCAAGACAATGGTGTAAATAATGCGGATCCATACTTTAATTTCACGAACAAGCTCCAAGTCCCAATTTTGCGGACAAGCCTCGGGATCAAAACCTAGAGCTCTGAAACCACTTGTTAGCACACAAAAAATCCTCGCGCACAGCGAAAGCAATTTTGACACATATAAAAATATGTGGGAAGAAGAGCAGAACAAATACTCAATAATTCAATTAACTCAAAACTCAACAATAACAAATATCGAGTCGTAGCTTTTCGCTCACGACAACTCACAAATTTCAACTATGAGATTTTCTCTCAAACCTACTCTCAAACTCAACTCAACTCTTCAATTAATAGCTTGCTAGACTAGTAGTATTTATAGACTTTAAAGCTTCCTAAAACAAATATAATTATAAACCAAAACTTACTTGAAAACTAACTTAAGATTTCCTAATCTAATATGGAAACTAAACAAATAAGATACCAAAACGAATTAGGAAACTAATACTAGAATAGCTTGGTTTAATTTCCTTCAAGGTGAATCTTGGAATCTCCAATACATTTCCTTTCGGTTCCCTAACCTTGTTGTTGAGACTATTCCAAGACAGCATTTTATGTGTTGGAATGAAACTTTTAATTGGAAAGCAGACCCTATGGGAGAATTTTCCTTGAAGTCTAGTGTGAATCTGCTAGGGAAGGACAGCAAAATAGCTGGAGGAATAGACCCTACGGGTCTGGAAAGTTGCTGCTAATAATAGAGTGTTGCATTTTCTATGGATTGCTTGCCAGGGCAAACTTCCCACAAAAAACAACCTCTTGGTCAGGAAAATTGTACAAGAGGAAAGCTATAGTTTCTGTGATTGGTTGAAGGAGGACTCTCTTCATGTTTTATGGGATTGTCCCCGTGCTAGACATCTTTGGCAAGGGCTATCCTTACCTCAGTTTCTACATCCCCAACCAGGACAGTCCACTGCCACTTGGCTTAAGACTGCCTGTCTCAACTCTTCTGAGTGTCAATTCTAAAAAATCCCCTAGGGTCTTTAAATGCCTTTGGTTGCTGGATCCATTGGAACCAAAGAAATAGAAGCTTGTTTGAATCTTAGCTTCACAGAAGCAATTTAATTCAAGCTTCTATAGCTACTGCTGCTGAATTCCTTAAGGTGGGACCGACAAATAGAGAATTTGTTTCTGTTAAACATCAAATTCAGGTGAGCTAGACTTCCCGACCCCCAAATGTTTTCAAACTCAATATGGATGGGGCCTCTCTTGCCAAAGCAGGGAAAGCTGGGGCTGGAGGCCTTATTAGAAATCACCTAAGTGAATGGACTGGTGGCTTTTGCAGAAACATTGGCTAGGCTACAAATACTGTAGCTGAACTGTGGGCATTAAGGGATGGATTGCAGTTAGCTAAGCAACTTAGTGTTTCTAAACTCATTGTAGAGTTGGATGCAAAAGTTCTGGTGGATTTGTTGAATTCTAAGGTTGATCTAATGCATTCTATTGCTCCGATTGTTTGTGATTGTAGGTCTATTATGCAGACATTCCACGTAATTACCTTTAAGCACGTCTATAGGGAGGCAAACCAGTGTGCGGACTTTTGGACCAAAATGGATGTAGAGGAAAAAATTGACTTTATTTTATTTGATTGTTATCCTTTGGCAATTTCAAAACTGTTAGAACTTGACTGCAGAAGCTTTGCCCTGCCTCGATTTGTAAACTTTTGTTAACTTATTATTATTAATGATGACTTTTGTTAACCAAAAAAAAAAAAGAGGATACTTAAGCCTCATTAGTACAACAACGGGCACAGAGAGGCAGACAATCTCGGTCAAACTTTCCAAAAAATTCCTTATAGTGTATTAGCTTTGAATTAAACATCTATCACTTTGCGCCCCTTCTTCCCGGGAAAAAAAAAGTTTATCGGTAGTTAATTTTGTATCCTTTAACTTTCTCCTTGAAAAAATCAACTCCAGTTTCCTTATAATATACAATTATTTTAACTCTATATCATATCCAAGTTACTACACTCACATTTATTGCACCCCTCGTTATAACACTTTCCCAAATTAACTAAACTAATACCAAAGACTCTTTTTAGCAAATGCCTCAATAGACACTGTAGTTTTAAATATAACCTTAGAAAATACTCTTCATGTAAATTTCCTAAAAACAAACTCTTAGTTTCTTATATTAGCTAAATTTTGAATAACATCATACAAATGAGTACATTTTATATACACTAATAGTATATATACTATCACCGTTGAATTCATGGTATATGTGCAAAGTTGAATTTTAATTTAAATTTTGCATATTTGTCATTCATCCAATACTAACAATATACAGTCAGTGTAGGAAAGAATAATCCTATAACAAATGATGAATTAAAGGCAATTCAAAAATTGCTGGAACTCTATTTATATGGACCTAAATTTAAAAAAACAGAATGATAGAAGTATTACTCAAACGCCATGATTCTTAATGAAAAAGACAAACGGCAGAAGATTACATTAATCCTGTGCATCTAATCTAACTACAATTTATGTTTGTCCAATGCTCAAATGATAAAGTTTAGGGAGTTTAACCTGATTTTTTTAGGGGTTCCAGGAAGCCCGAGGAGAAGAAAGACCGGGATGGTAGAGCAAGGAAGAAAAATTGTGTTCCATTAGTGGCATTTGAAGGGAGGAGGAAACAGCTATAGAAGGAAAGGAGGTGAGAGAGAACCCATGAATGATGAATTGGGTTTAACACACGACCCTTCACATGGTGCTTTGCTAGATTAGATGTAGGCTAGTATCTGCAGGCCATATGACAAAAACGTCCATCATTCCATCCAAAATCACTGCTGACCACCACTAAAATATGAATATAACTGGTTATTTTATTTTCCCAAACAAGTCCAGCTTTAATACACATGGAAATTTCCTTTCCACAGCCACTTCAGCATGCCTTTTTTCTTTTTTAATTTTTTTTCCAATAGGGGAAGGTGGGATTTAAAAAGTGCGTTTAAATCCAAGACCTCTACGTCTTGAGGTCTCAACTTTAGCCCGTAAATCAATGCTTCCACAGCCACCTCAATATGCTTGTCCAAGTGTAAATCGTAAATATTTATTATTTTTGTACCACTTTTCATCTATTTATAAGTTGAGGAAAAAGTACCCCTGCTGCTATTAACAAACAGTGCCTTAAGATGGGAGTGGATCTTTTTAATAGAGGTATTGGATGGGTTATTAGAAATGGGAATTATGTAATAGTTTGGTTTGAGGATTGGACTGGTCTTGGAACTTTGAGTTCTCTTATCAGTGGACCATTACAGCCTGGGGAAGAAAATTTGGTAGTTGCTAACTTATTTGGGAAGGTGTGTTGGCACACAAAAATGTGTGTACACAACGGAAGTAATTTTGACACATATAAAAATATGTGGGAAGAGAATGAGAACAAATACTCAATAATTCAATTAACTCAAAACTCAACAATAACAAATATCGAGTCGTAACTTTTCGCTCACGACAACTCACAAATCTCAACTATGAGATTTTTTCTCAAACCTACTCTCAAACTCAACTCAACTCTTCAATTAATAACTTGCTAGACTGGTAGTATTTATAGACTCTAAAGCTTCCTAAAACAAATATAATTATAAACCAAAAGTTACTTGAAAACTAACTTAAGCTTTCCTAATCTAATGTGGAAACTAAACAAATAAGATACCAAAACGAATTAGGAAACTAATACTAGAATAGTTTGGTTTAATTTCCTTCATTGCCTCCCTTAAACCAAACTCTTGATGTTGTTATCTCCAATGCTATCATTAGCTTGAATCTCCATGAAAAATTCAGTCACGGTATAAATGACATGGAACTCTAACCTGCAATTGACCTTCAATTTCATCTTCGCGTGTGGTAGTTGACGAATTTATACTTCTCAAACAACTTCTTGGCTTGATCACTCTTGTCAAAAAATTCAAACATATTCACCCATACTCCATTAGATACTCCATCATTCAGTTCATCCATATCACTAATAAAATCTCCCAAAATCACAAAATTATAGTTACCACTACCAATATTTTTAACATCACCATATTTTTGTGTTGATTGATTCACGTTGACAACTGCATCAATCTAAACAGTGTTACAATCTTCAACTAATTTGTCCACTCCACAATTGATTCCAACCAATTTCATCACTTGATTTTTCTCTTCAAAAAATTCATCAATCTCGATAAAGTCAACAATTTCTCTATCATCATGTTCTTCAATCACATCTTTAATTTGATCAATGATTTCACTTTTTGTCTCAACCACTTGCGAAATTTCTTCTTCAATCACAATTCCTTCATCTTCCTGTGTATACCTCATCAAAAACTTCTTTTTCTTCTTCCTCGTCACAAATTTCTTCTCCACCATGACCATAGGAATTTATTAAAAATTTCCAAACCTCCTTTGCTGTCTTTACATCTATGAGATAGTAGAGTGTCTTACAATTCAATTGTCTATTCCTCTCTAATTGTTTAATTGCGTCGATTGATAATTCTGTACCTGTTAGAGGTTCCGTGAACCCCTTTTGGATAATATTCCAAACTCCAATATCTTTGAAAAAATCCTTCATCATCGACCTCCAAGTCTCAAAATTACTTTTACCATCAAAGATAAAAGCAAGACAATGGTGTAAATAATGCGGATCCATACTTTAATTTCACGAACAAGCTCCAAGTCCCAATTTTGCGGACAAGCCTCGGGATCAAAACCTAGAGCTCTGAAACCACTTGTTAGCACACAAAAAATCCTCGCGCACAGCGAAAGCAATTTTGACACATATAAAAATATGTGGGAAGAAGAGCAGAACAAATACTCAATAATTCAATTAACTCAAAACTCAACAATAACAAATATCGAGTCGTAGCTTTTCGCTCACGACAACTCACAAATTTCAACTATGAGATTTTCTCTCAAACCTACTCTCAAACTCAACTCAACTCTTCAATTAATAGCTTGCTAGACTAGTAGTATTTATAGACTTTAAAGCTTCCTAAAACAAATATAATTATAAACCAAAACTTACTTGAAAACTAACTTAAGATTTCCTAATCTAATATGGAAACTAAACAAATAAGATACCAAAACGAATTAGGAAACTAATACTAGAATAGCTTGGTTTAATTTCCTTCAAGGTGAATCTTGGAATCTCCAATACATTTCCTTTCGGTTCCCTAACCTTGTTGTTGAGACTATTCCAAGACAGCATTTTATGTGTTGGAATGAAACTTTTAATTGGAAAGCAGACCCTATGGGAGAATTTTCCTTGAAGTCTAGTGTGAATCTGCTAGGGAAGGACAGCAAAATAGCTGGAGGAATAGACCCTACGGGTCTGGAAAGTTGCTGCTAATAATAGAGTGTTGCATTTTCTATGGATTGCTTGCCAGGGCAAACTTCCCACAAAAAACAACCTCTTGGTCAGGAAAATTGTACAAGAGGAAAGCTATAGTTTCTGTGATTGGTTGAAGGAGGACTCTCTTCATGTTTTATGGGATTGTCCCCGTGCTAGACATCTTTGGCAAGGGCTATCCTTACCTCAGTTTCTACATCCCCAACCAGGACAGTCCACTGCCACTTGGCTTAAGACTGCCTGTCTCAACTCTTCTGAGTGTCAATTCTAAAAAATCCCCTAGGGTCTTTAAATGCCTTTGGTTGCTGGATCCATTGGAACCAAAGAAATAGAAGCTTGTTTGAATCTTAGCTTCACAGAAGCAATTTAATTCAAGCTTCTATAGCTACTGCTGCTGAATTCCTTAAGGTGGGACCGACAAATAGAGAATTTGTTTCTGTTAAACATCAAATTCAGGTGAGCTAGACTTCCCGACCCCCAAATGTTTTCAAACTCAATATGGATGGGGCCTCTCTTGCCAAAGCAGGGAAAGCTGGGGCTGGAGGCCTTATTAGAAATCACCTAAGTGAATGGACTGGTGGCTTTTGCAGAAACATTGGCTAGGCTACAAATACTGTAGCTGAACTGTGGGCATTAAGGGATGGATTGCAGTTAGCTAAGCAACTTAGTGTTTCTAAACTCATTGTAGAGTTGGATGCAAAAGTTCTGGTGGATTTGTTGAATTCTAAGGTTGATCTAATGCATTCTATTGCTCCGATTGTTTGTGATTGTAGGTCTATTATGCAGACATTCCACATAATTACCTTTAAGCACGTCTATAGGGAGGCAAACCAGTGTGCGGACTTTTGGACCAAAATGGATGTAGAGGAAAAAATTGACTTTATTTTATTTGATTGTTATCCTTTGGCAATTTCAAAACTGTTAGAACTTGACTGCAGAAGCTTTGCCCTGCCTCGATTTGTAAACTTTTGTTAACTTATTATTATTAATGATGACTTTTGTTAACCAAAAAAAAAAAAGAGGATACTTAAGCCTCATTAGTACAACAACGGGCACAGAGAGGCAGACAATCTCGGTCAAACTTTCCAAAAAATTCCTTATAGTGTATTAGCTTTGAATTAAACATCTATCACTTTGCGCCCCTTCTTCCCGGGAAAAAAAAAGTTTATCGGTAGTTAATTTTGTATCCTTTAACTTTCTCCTTGAAAAAATCAACTCCAGTTTCCTTATAATATACAATTATTTTAACTCTATATCATATCCAAGTTACTACACTCACATTTATTGCACCCCTCGTTATAACACTTTCCCAAATTAACTAAACTAATACCAAAGACTCTTTTTAGCAAATGCCTCAATAGACACTGTAGTTTTAAATATAACCTTAGAAAATACTCTTCATGTAAATTTCCTAAAAACAAACTCTTAGTTTCTTATATTAGCTAAATTTTGAATAACATCATACAAATGAGTACATTTTATATACACTAATAGTATATATACTATCACCGTTGAATTCATGGTATATGTGCAAAGTTGAATTTTAATTTAAATTTTGCATATTTGTCATTCATCCAATACTAACAATATACAGTCAGTGTAGGAAAGAATAATCCTATAACAAATGATGAATTAAAGGCAATTCAAAAATTGCTGGAACTCTATTTATATGGACCTAAATTTAAAAAAACAGAATGATAGAAGTATTACTCAAACGCCATGATTCTTAATGAAAAAGACAAACGGCAGAAGATTACATTAATCCTGTGCATCTAATCTAACTACAATTTATGTTTGTCCAATGCTCAAATGATAAAGTTTAGGGAGTTTAACCTGATTTTTTTAGGGGTTCCAGGAAGCCCGAGGAGAAGAAAGACCGGGATGGTAGAGCAAGGAAGAAAAATTGTGTTCCATTAGTGGCATTTGAAGGGAGGAGGAAACAGCTATAGAAGGAAAGGAGGTGAGAGAGAACCCATGAATGATGAATTGGGTTTAACACACGACCCTTCACATGGTGCTTTGCTAGATTAGATGTAGGCTAGTATCTGCAGGCCATATGACAAAAACGTCCATCATTCCATCCAAAATCACTGCTGACCACCACTAAAATATGAATATAACTGGTTATTTTATTTTCCCAAACAAGTCCAGCTTTAATACACATGGAAATTTCCTTTCCACAGCCACTTCAGCATGCCTTTTTTCTTTTTTAATTTTTTTTCCAATAGGGGAAGGTGGGATTTAAAAAGTGCGTTTAAATCCAAGACCTCTACGTCTTGAGGTCTCAACTTTAGCCCGTAAATCAATGCTTCCACAGCCACCTCAATATGCTTGTCCAAGTGTAAATCGTAAATATTTATTATTTTTGTACCACTTTTCATCTATTTATAAGTTGAGGAAAAAGTACCCCTGCTGCTATTAACAAACAGTGCCTTAAGATGGGAGTGGATCTTTTTAATAGAGGTATTGGATGGGTTATTAGAAATGGGAATTATGTAATAGTTTGGTTTGAGGATTGGACTGGTCTTGGAACTTTGAGTTCTCTTATCAGTGGACCATTACAGCCTGGGGAAGAAAATTTGGTAGTTGCTAACTTATTTGGGAAGGTGTGTTGGCACACAAAAATGTGTGTACACAACGGAAGTAATTTTGACACATATAAAAATATGTGGGAAGAGAATGAGAACAAATACTCAATAATTCAATTAACTCAAAACTCAACAATAACAAATATCGAGTCGTAACTTTTCGCTCACGACAACTCACAAATCTCAACTATGAGATTTTTTCTCAAACCTACTCTCAAACTCAACTCAACTCTTCAATTAATAACTTGCTAGACTGGTAGTATTTATAGACTCTAAAGCTTCCTAAAACAAATATAATTATAAACCAAAAGTTACTTGAAAACTAACTTAAGCTTTCCTAATCTAATGTGGAAACTAAACAAATAAGATACCAAAACGAATTAGGAAACTAATACTAGAATAGTTTGGTTTAATTTCCTTCATTGCCTCCCTTAAACCAAACTCTTGATGTTGTTATCTCCAATGCTATCATTAGCTTGAATCTCCATGAAAAATTCAGTCACGGTATAAATGACATGGAACTCTAACCTGCAATTGACCTTCAATTTCATCTTCGCGTGTGGTAGTTGACGAATTTATACTTCTCAAACAACTTCTTGGCTTGATCACTCTTGTCAAAAAATTCAAACATATTCACCCATACTCCATTAGATACTCCATCATTCAGTTCATCCATATCACTAATAAAATCTCCCAAAATCACAAAATTATAGTTACCACTACCAATATTTTTAACATCACCATATTTTTGTGTTGATTGATTCACGTTGACAACTGCATCAATCTAAACAGTGTTACAATCTTCAACTAATTTGTCCACTCCACAATTGATTCCAACCAATTTCATCACTTGATTTTTCTCTTCAAAAAATTCATCAATCTCGATAAAGTCAACAATTTCTCTATCATCATGTTCTTCAATCACATCTTTAATTTGATCAATGATTTCACTTTTTGTCTCAACCACTTGCGAAATTTCTTCTTCAATCACAATTCCTTCATCTTCCTGTGTATACCTCATCAAAAACTTCTTTTTCTTCTTCCTCGTCACAAATTTCTTCTCCACCATGACCATAGGAATTTATTAAAAATTTCCAAACCTCCTTTGCTGTCTTTACATCTATGAGATAGTAGAGTGTCTTACAATTCAATTGTCTATTCCTCTCTAATTGTTTAATTGCGTCGATTGATAATTCTGTACCTGTTAGAGGTTCCGTGAACCCCTTTTGGATAATATTCCAAACTCCAATATCTTTGAAAAAATCCTTCATCATCGACCTCCAAGTCTCAAAATTACTTTTACCATCAAAGATAAAAGCAAGACAATGGTGTAAATAATGCGGATCCATACTTTAATTTCACGAACAAGCTCCAAGTCCCAATTTTGCGGACAAGCCTCGGGATCAAAACCTAGAGCTCTGAAACCACTTGTTAGCACACAAAAAATCCTCGCGCACAGCGAAAGCAATTTTGACACATATAAAAATATGTGGGAAGAAGAGCAGAACAAATACTCAATAATTCAATTAACTCAAAACTCAACAATAACAAATATCGAGTCGTAGCTTTTCGCTCACGACAACTCACAAATTTCAACTATGAGATTTTCTCTCAAACCTACTCTCAAACTCAACTCAACTCTTCAATTAATAGCTTGCTAGACTAGTAGTATTTATAGACTTTAAAGCTTCCTAAAACAAATATAATTATAAACCAAAACTTACTTGAAAACTAACTTAAGATTTCCTAATCTAATATGGAAACTAAACAAATAAGATACCAAAACGAATTAGGAAACTAATACTAGAATAGCTTGGTTTAATTTCCTTCAAGGTGAATCTTGGAATCTCCAATACATTTCCTTTCGGTTCCCTAACCTTGTTGTTGAGACTATTCCAAGACAGCATTTTATGTGTTGGAATGAAACTTTTAATTGGAAAGCAGACCCTATGGGAGAATTTTCCTTGAAGTCTAGTGTGAATCTGCTGGGGAAGGACAGCAAAATAGCTGGAGGAATAGACCCTACGGGTCTGGAAAGTTGCTGCTAATAATAGAGTGTTGCATTTTCTATGGATTGCTTGCCAGGGCAAACTTCCCACAAAAAACAACCTCTTGGTCAGGAAAATTGTACAAGAGGAAAGCTATAGTTTCTGTGATTGGTTGAAGGAGGACTCTCTTCATGTTTTATGGGATTGTCCCCGTGCTAGGCATCTTTGGCAAGGGCTATCCTTACCTCAGTTTCTACATCCCCAACCAGGACAGTCCACTGCCACTTGGCTTAAGACTGCCTGTCTCAACTCTTCTGAGTGTCAATTCTAAAAAATCCCCTAGGGTCTTTAATTGCCTTTGGTTGCTGGATCCATTGGAACCAAAGAAATAGAAGCTTGTTTGAATCTTAGCTTCACAGAAGCAATTTAATTCAAGCTTCTATAGCTACTGCTGCTGAATTCCTTAAGGTGGGACCGACAAATAGAGAATTTGTTTCTGTTAAACATCAAATTCAGGTGAGCTAGACTTCCCGACCCCCAAATGTTTTCAAACTCAATATGGATGGGGCCTCTCTTGCCAAAGCAGGGAAAGTTGGGGCTGGAGGCCTTATTAGAAATCACCTAAGTGAATGGACTGGTGGCTTTTGCAGAAACATTGGCTAGGCTACAAATACTGTAGCTGAACTGTGGGCATTAAGGGATGGATTGCAGTTAGCTAAGCAACTTAGTGTTTCTAAACTCATTGTAGAGTTGGATGCAAAAGTTCTGGTGGATTTGTTGAATTCTAAGGTTGATCTAATGCATTCTATTGCTCCGATTGTTTGTGATTGTAGGTCTATTATGCAGACATTCCACGTAATTACCTTTAAGCACGTCTATAGGGAGGCAAACCAGTGTGCGGACTTTTGGACCAAAATGGATGTAGAGGAAAAAATTGACTTTATTTTATTTGATTGTTATCCTTTGACAATTTCAAAACTGTTAGAACTTGACTGCAGAAGCTTTGCCCTGCCTCGATTTGTAAACTTTTGTTAACTTATTATTATTAATGATGACTTTTGTTAACCAAAAAAAAAAAAGAGGATACTTAAGCCTCATTAGTACAACAACGGGCACAGAGAGGCAGACAATCTCGGTCAAACTTTCCAAAAAATTCCTTATAGTGTATTAGCTTTGAATTAAACATCTATCACTTTGCGCCCCTTCTTCCCGGGAAAAAAAAAGTTTATCGGTAGTTAATTTTGTATCCTTTAACTTTCTCCTTGAAAAAATCAACTCCAGTTTCCTTATAATATAAAATTATTTTAACTCTATATCATATCCAAGTTACTACACTCACATTTATTGCACCCCTCGTTATAACACTTTCCCAAATTAACTAAACTAATACCAAAGACTCTTTTTAGCAAATGCCTCAATAGACACTGTAGTTTTAAATATAACCTTAGAAAATACTCTTCATGTAAATTTCCTAAAAACAAACTCTTAGTTTCTTATATTAGCTAAATTTTGAATAACATCATACAAATGAGTACATTTTATATACACTAATAGTATATATACTATCACCGTTGAATTCATGGTATATGTGCAAAGTTGAATTTTAATTTAAATTTTGCATATTTGTCATTCATCCAATACTAACAATATACAGTCAGTGTAGGAAAGAATAATCCTATAACAAATGATGAATTAAAGGCAATTCAAAAATTGCTGGAACTCTATTTATATGGACCTAAATTTAAAAAAACAGAATGATAGAAGTATTACTCAAACGCCATGATTCTTAATGAAAAAGACAAACGGCAGAAGATTACATTAATCCTGTGCATCTAATCTAACTACAATTTATGTTTGTCCAATGCTCAAATGATAAAGTTTAGGGAGTTTAACCTGATTTTTTTAGGGGTTCCAGGAAGCCCGAGGAGAAGAAAGACCGGGATGGTAGAGCAAGGAAGAAAAATTGTGTTCCATTAGTGGCATTTGAAGGGAGGAGGAAACAGCTATAGAAGGAAAGGAGGTGAGAGAGAACCCATGAATGATGAATTGGGTTTAACACACGACCCTTCACATGGTGCTTTGCTAGATTAGATGTAGGCTAGTATCTGCAGGCCATATGACAAAAACGTCCATCATTCCATCCAAAATCACTGCTGACCACCACTAAAATATGAATATAACTGGTTATTTTATTTTCCCAAACAAGTCCAGCTTTAATACACATGGAAATTTCCTTTCCACAGCCACTTCAGCATGCCTTTTTTCTTTTTTAATTTTTTTCCAATAGGGGAAGGTGGGATTTAAAAAGTGCGTTTAAATCCAAGACCTCTACGTCTTGAGGTCTCAACTTTAGCCCGTAAATCAATGCTTCCACAGCCACCTCAATATGCTTGTCCAAGTGTAAATCGTAAATATTTATTATTTTTGTACCACTTTTCATCTATTTATAAGTTGAGGAAAAAGTACCCCTGCTGTTAGCACATAAAAATCAACAAATTAAGATGAAAAAGCTTGAGCTTTGGACCACATTGAGTTCAAATGGGTATAACATGTGCACGTGTCTGCGTATGTTTGCGCGCGCGTACGAGTGTAAGTGTGCGTAACACAAGGACAAGCAGGATAGATGCCATTGGTTGTGGAATTTAAATTATCGGAGCTTAGATAGGTACTACATGAGGAGGTGGTGGAAAAGTAGTAGTGACAGGTTGAAGAGAAATTCCAGCAAACACTCAAGACCAGTCTGATTAATATCAGTCTACACGTGAAACTTGAAATGAAAATCTCCTTATCTATTTCCAATATCGCCACGAGCTATAAAAAAAACTAAAAGGCCTTATTGAAACATTCACAATAGGACAGCAGAAGAATGTCAAATGCATTACATGGGGAGCTGCATTCCCAAATATGATGGAATTCACATACAACACGAGAATAGTTAGCTCAGAATATGAAACTGCTTCAATTTTGACATTTAGCAAAAACATGAATTGTAGGTAGAACTTTTACCTTGTGTCAATTGGGAAACACGATAAGTACGGAATAGGGACGGGAACGGTCATCAGATTGACCGTTCCCGAGCGGTCTCCTCACAAGCAAAAAGGAAATGCGAGAAATGAACCACATCAAAAGCCTTCAATAGACCCCCAAAACGACGTCGTTTTATTAAGTGAGAAGGAAAAAAAATAGAAGAAGTGTTGATCGTAACGGACCCGTTACGGAACGTCAGCACTATTAGTAAGCAAAGTCCCACCCAAAATGAAAGGTTGAAAATGAAAAGCCCTACTTAGACTTCCTCCCAAATGAAGCAGTTGCTGAAATTCACAACTGTCAAAAAATAGGCTTGTGAGGAAAGGAGAAAATAACAGAGAAAAATACGACATTGCGAAAAGCTATGGAACTGTGGCATTGTTGAAGGAAAATCACAGCAAGAAAAAGCAAGAAGTGGTGGCAGAAGGACAAATTTTTTTGTGATTAGGGTTTATTAAAAAAAGAAGAAAAGTGAACCCAAATTACAAAGTGAAAGATCGTGAGATCTGGAGTAGTGAACAACCACAAATCAATCAGGTAAAACATGAGGAACCCTAAGATGATATAGTAATGTGTGTAATTTGACAAAAAAGTGGAAGGACCTTACTTGTGGATGTTTTTTGTGTACACTATGATGATTGCATAGGGGGATGTCACATGAGCACGATTTTGTGTATAGCAATTGATACGTGCAGCGTGATAGGAGTATTATGTATTAGTTTTTGAGCATCGAAACAGGAGAGTGGGAATGGAGGGGGAAATCCTGTGACACAACTGCTTGAGAAAATGTGTGCATGAGTTTGGGAGTTCATAGGTGTAAAAAATGGGTGTAAATTATAATTACTATGTGCTAAGTAGATAGTACAACGTGTTGAGTGTATCATACACTGTGAAACCAAATAGTCATAAGATAATTCAGTGAAGGATGGCTCATACAGCACGTTCGCTTAAAATTATGTTATGTAGAAAAAAAGTGACATGGAGAAAAAATATTACGGTGTGTTAAAGTGTAAATCATTATCATAACAAAGTCAAAACATGGTGTATGTAGTACATAGTATAAGAAAAAGGACTAGAAAATAACAAAGGCTAGAGGCGAAGAACATATTATATGGTATTGTGAAAGTGTTACCTCCCTATATGTGACTTGAGGCCCATTTGAAAAATAGAACCATAAAAGATGAAATGAATTGCATGGAATTTGATGATAGGAGAGTTGGCAGTAATATAAATACGTTAGGCAGAATAACAGACTGTTGTATGTGTCATACTCAGTGTGCGAAAAATGTTACAATCTCTGTTAGTTTATGGGCCACGAAATAATGTTGGATAGGTCTTACATGCAGTGAATGAATAGGTACAGAACAGAATAGAATAGAAATGTTAGTCTGAAATTGGTATGTTGTATTTGGAACTTCAGTGGGGAATGTCTAGTGTACGAGTTCATGTGCATGAATACAATATTGGATAAGTCTTACATGTTGTGGATTAACAAGCACAAAGAAGAAATGTTAGTGTAAAATTGGTATGTCATATTTGGATCTTCATTAGTGTATGTCTATTGTATTAGTTCATGTGCATGAACATAATGTTGGATAAGTCTTACATGTTGTTGGATAAGTTTTGCATGTTGTGGATTAACAAGTACAGGACTGAAACAGAATAGAAATGTTAGTTTGAAATTGGGATGTCGTATTTGCGACTGCATTGATGTATGTGTATTGTATTAGTTCGTGTGCATGAACACAATGTTGGATAAGTCTTCCATGTTGTGGATTAACAAGCACAAAGAAGAAACAGAGTAGAAATGTTAGTGTGTAATTGGTATGTCATATTTGAGATTTCGTTGGTGTATGTTTATTGTATTCGTTGTTATGCATAAACACAATATTGGATAACTATTACATGTTGTGGATTAACTGGAACAGGATAGAAATAGAATAGAAATGTGGTTTTGAAATTGGGATGTCGTATTTGGGTCTTCATTGGTGTATGTTTATTGTATTAGTTCGTGTGCATGAACACAGTATTGGATAAGTGTTACATGTTGTAAATTAACAAGTACAGAGAAGAAATAGAACAGAATTGTTAGTGTGCAATTGGTATATCGTATTCGGACTTCGTTGGTATATTTATTGTTTTCATTGTTCTGCATAAACATAATGTTGGATAACTGTTACATGTTGTGGATTAACAGGTACACCACAGAAACAGAATAGAAATGTTATTGTACTCAGATTGGTAGGTCATATTTACAACTGCATTGGTGTATGTTTATCGTATTAGTTGCATAAAGATGTCATTTATTGTAGCAAAGTTAATAGGTTTGTGAAATGAAGGCAATTGAAAAAAGTTAGAGTAAAAAGTTGCCCACTTGCTTGTTGAAAGATAGAACAAAATATCGGTACCTTCTCTTAGTTAGTCATTGTAGAGAATGTGTTATGTAGATTTGGTGGTAGTATATCATGCGTAGCTGTACTTCATACTGTATTTCATTGTTAAAATCTTAGGAATTGAGAAGCAGAAAATTTGTAATAAATTTTTGTGACTAATTGTTGTAGATGGCATGAAAGAGATCAAGAAAATCACCTAAGAAAACGAGCAGAGAAGAAAAAGAAGGGGGAATACGCTGTGAAAGGGAAGGGCAGGCACCATCAAAAGCATCGAACAAGTAAGTGGGCAGTATCTTTCTCTAAACATGGGTAGTAGGAGGTGACATGCATAAATTTGATTACAATATGAATGAGCAGAGACAGGATAATACGGATAAGAATCGAAAGATGGAACAAGAGTTTAGACGAAAATGAAGAAATAGAGGCAGCGGGAACAAGTGAAGTCAGACAACCAGTTCCACTGTTGAATCCGTGGATGAAGTTTAGGTAATATTGATGTTCATAAAAAATAATAATCATGAGTAGAATGCACTGTTAATTGGTTAATATTTAATGTATATAGGAAGGAGTATCAAAGCACCGTTCTAGCGAAAGGCATTAAGATTATAGAGGTATGCATGGAAAGCTAAATAAATCATTAATCAACAAAAAATGGCCTGGTAAATGTAAAAAACACAATTAGAACATGCTGAATTACATATAACATTATTCACGATTATATGCATCTAATACAGTATAATAAAATGACCAAAGCAGCATATGATAAACTGAGCGAGGAAGATATACAGAAGCGAAAAGAGAACTATCGAAAAGAGAAAGAGGAGGACAAGACAGAACTGGTGCGGCTTGGAAAGGCTATACAGCCAAAACAGCGGATTAAGATAAACACAAAGTATGGCTGAATGAAATGGGTAGTTTTGTGATAATTTGTGGAAGGCTAACTAGTTTTTTTTTTTGTTGAACTTGATTATAGAATCAGAAGTACACCATTCGTTATTCACCAAATCAGATGTTTTGGTTAGCATCAAACATCGATGAAACAAAAAAATAGCAAATCAGAGATATGGGGTTTGGAGGGCTACTGGAAATAAAGTGTCGGTCCATTCCGAGTGGCATAGGAACCTGGCTGATCGACAATTTTAATCCGACACTATGCAGCTTTCAGCTACATAGAGACGGTCTGCTACCCTTAACAGCAAAAGATATCAATTTAATCCTTGGAATCCCGAATGATGGCCCCGTGCCGATTGAAGATACTGATAGCAGTGAAGGTGGAGATTATGGGCCAAGTCGGCGAACATACAAATGGAAAGAGCTGCCAAAGGAATTGGTATCCATGAGCAGTGGGAACGAGTTTAAGCGACTATTTGTTGCATTTGCTTGTGGATGTCTATTGGCTCCAACTACTAGGGTTGAGTATAAAATCCGACTATGGGGTTACACAAAGGTGGTTAATGAGGTGGCCTCATTAAACTGGGCAGAGTACGTTAGAAATGTACTATGCAATAAGGTATTAGAAGTTCAGAAGAAAAGAGGAAAGTAGCACCAATATGTTGGGGGCTGCCTCTTTGTCCTACTGGTAAGTTTAGTTACGTTATATAAAAAAGTTATTAAATGATCTAACTAGTTGGTGATGCAACGAAAACAAATTCCAACTAGTCGGATGATAAATTTTTTATGCATAGTACTTGAAATGATAAGTGAGTGTGAAAGATGGGAAAGAGTTTGTTCGAACAAATCAGACATTAGAAATGTAAAAAAATTTTGCTGCCATAATACATATTTTTACAGCTGATATAATTGATGAGTCACTCTCCAATTTAATTGCAGGTGCATTAACTTGATCGGGTGACAATACTAAAGTATAAAGTGGCTCGAGCTACACCAAGAGCAAAGGCATGGACTGATGCTTTAATTTCAGAGTGGGAGGCATTAGAAATCGATAATCTCGGGGGTTATGGAAAAGGAAAACTGGTGAGAGCGATAATTTTTTTGATGAATTGTAACTTACTAATTTGTATATATAGACAACACATACCATGTACTTGTGAGATGATTGTTTGATTTTGTTTTCGTAGATTGGCCCGCATGAACAGGAAGATGCTGAATCTAGTGCACAAATAAGTGAACTACCCCCTAAGCTAGTTGGGATAATGATGGACAGTGGGCATCATGATATTGCTGTAAGATGCCTAACTTTGAAAATTGATGCAAATTATGTCCTATTCTTGCGTAATTAAAAGTTATACATTGTTGATGATGTAAATAACCACATGTAAGCAGCCAAACCTAGCCTCATTTAGGAAAGTTATTTTGTGAAATAAAATCATTACCGTAGTCTGCGCATAAACCTTACAAAATATTTGCATTTGCTATGCATGACATTGAAACTCAAAAAAGTGAACAATAAATGGAGTATGGGACAAGGAAGTGCATAGACATGTGTGTTAAGTTTCTGATGACCAGAGTTGGCAAGATTTTTCATACGCCGAGCACAGAGAATACTACTGCTCAGCAAACAAGTATACAATTGAAACATAGTAAAACCACGTGTCAAATATTAGTTGCTAAAAATGTAAAGGTAACTCTATACTTCATTCGATTCGAATGGCAATATACACCTTAAGGCATTTTCACGTATATGATGTACATAATTTAGTGATGCAAAAAATTTCACTAATTCATTGTGTAAAAGGCAGATTTAGTGAGGAGAGCCATGCAAAAGTGCAAACGGCAGAAGTGCATACTATAAATTGATAAGTTCTGAATTAAATCGAAACGGGCTATTCTGTGACGATCCCACCGTACCTAGAGGCGTACCAAAGGACTTAGCGGATCGTCTACCTAACTCGTGCCAGGACTCGATACTCTAAAACGAGAAAATAGATTTCACGCTACAAGAAAAGTTCTATATACACTATTATTTCTTCAAAAATTGTATAAATTATTACATCAAGCCATACATACCACTAGTACCAGAAAGTAAACCCTAGAAAAGCTACTAACTATAACCACCACAACAAATCTATACATCTTACTAGTCAACTTATAACAAGTACTAAGGCAAAATCAACTATTCTATAAACCAAAAGTCTATACACCTTCCCGAGCTTTCCCCGCGTCGGCCCCTGTTAAGGAAAACAAATGAAATGGGGTAAGCTATATGCTTAGTGAATAATCGGGGGTAAAAACGTGAAATCATATCCAAATAAACATGTAAACCAGGATATTTCACATCAATAATAGAAATATAACATCACAATGGTAGGATACAAGTGGCTTCAAAACCAATTCAATTCCCCGAATTTGACCACCTATTGACACTCCGTCAACCAAAATACTCATAATCCGTAGACTCTACTTCACTTTCCCCGTTCACCTTATTAACCCCCGCTTGCCAGTCAACAACACACAGTAGCTCGACCAAAACAAAATCACTTAGCTTTAATCAAAACTTTAACAAAGAACGAAATCCCAAGGTTAGCATGGAACTAACTTTGACCAAACCTCGGCTGGCTCGAAAAATTCGTCTACTCTTGGAACCGGATTGGAACCAAGTCCTGAGATATCCAGTCTCTCAATAGAGGATATCTCTCAACAAAATACTCATGTCATTTAATCACCCCAACAGCACACAGTACAAGGGGTTCAATTCAAGTCATGTAATCACCCCAACAGCACACAATAAAAAGGATACTCAACACAAGGCATGTATTCTCACATATTAAATCAAGAATAAAGAATGGGATTAGGACGAGTGAGATAAAGTACACCCTCGCCTAAGTACCTGTTTAACATATACAAAGTACTTTGACAATTTCTCACATAAACAAACCCAATTACTCACTCAAAATAGTTAGCACGTAAATCAAGGCACTTTATACGGGTCCACCGATTCCGTCCTGTTCGTCACTGCCTGTGATAGAAGATTATACTCAACTACCAGTCAATCGACCATCACAAATGGAAATAAGGATTAAAACGGCCAAAACGGCAAAAAGGGCAAAGAAATGCATGTGCACGTGCACGGAAATGAAAACGGTATAAAAATGGGTTACACGGTTTTGATCATAACCAGAGTTGTGTTTATCGGATCAAGGTGTATTAGGTAGCGTCTCGAAACTAAGACAAAGGGTTACAACTTTCATGAAAATAACCCAACCCAGTTTTCAGTGGATCCAAGTCGAATTTGCAGATTACAGAACCAGAACTCCAAAGGCTGGTTTATACCTCTAGTGAAAATTTGGGCGGCATGCCTCTTGTGTTTACCTATTTTTCAGCCATTTATGGCTTCATTATTTTTCTCAAATCAACCCCAATGTCACACAGACAATGTTACCACAATAGCCCTTCAACTAGACTCAAAATAATCCAATTACAACACAAGTCTTAACAAGGCAACCGGAAATCAAGTTTAAAGGCAAATAGCTAAATGACAGATTTGATGTCTCTTGGCGTTTCGGTCACAACTAAATCTACGCCTATCCGTTTGGGGTAAACTTTATACCGTTTCAAAGCTAAGACAGAGAACTACAAGTCTTATGAAGATATCAACATTGAATTCGTGCATTTTCAATATCAAAATGTGACATCTCAGAGGAAAACATAAAACTGTCCGCAAAGCAGTACATTTGGTAGTTAAGGGTATTTTGATCATTTCACATGATACAGTGCCCCAATTGAGCTGAAATTTTACATACAACTATATAGCACTATTTCCTACAACTTTCATGTTTTGACCTAAGCCTAATTCACCTCTTAACATGGAAAAATGAGGCTGGTCAGAAGCAGGACAGATCGGATTCACAGTTCTGGAATTGATGATTCAATGCTTGAAATTCACATTTATGTCTTAAATCACTATAGTAAGTCCCTATCAAAGCTTATCAACATCATATGCTTTAGAAAAAATACTAAACACAACTGAACAACTCAAACCCTAGCTCAACAATCCACCATATCAATCAAAACTAACTAATTAACCGTTATAAGGCAAGATTAAGAGCTTCTAACTAAACTTTAACAAGATTAAATCCAAGAAAAGGATAGGAAACCATAATACCTCACCAAGGCTGCTTGCAAGAGAGAACCACAACCTTTCCCTCCAAAACTTTGCCACACACACAAAGCTTTCTAGGTTCCTAAGTAAGTGTTTAATCGGTTTTGTTTTTGGATTTTTATTCAAACTAAGCTAAAACTCAAGATTGAAATTGAATGGTTTTCTTCCCTCTTTTCTCTCTCAACTCATGGCCATCCAAGGAGAAAATGAAGAAGAAATGAAGCTCAAGGAAGGATAAGAAGGTTGGAATTCGATTGGTCAAACAACCCTTGGATGGTTGCCAAGTGTCGCCTCAAGATCAAATTTCAAATTTTCTTCTTCACCTTTGTTTTTTTGTCAAATATTTTGGCTGCATTGAGAAGATATTTAAGCTTGATTTTGTTCAATTAATAACAAGGAGATTAACGTAATAAAGTAGTGTTCAAGTGGTGCACTCAATCGGTAACGAATGGTATACATCAATTCGGGCCATTTTTCGTTATTTTGCATGTACTAGAGTTTTAACTTATGATCCACTCACTTATTATTATCACTTCTAATCACACACTTTTTCTTATATAAAACTCACTCTTAACCACAAATCTAGTACACACACCTCACCAAGTGATCACACGGCCAAAATACGCAAAAATTCTAATTTACCTGAACTAGGAACCTAAAGGAAAAACTCTTGATTCTATGGTTGATTGCAACTACTGAGGAAGTGAATGAGTAGTAAAGCTATTCTAAAGGAATAAATGCCAAATGAAAAGGAATTTTAAGAAAAATAAAAGGGATTTTACCACTCCATAGATCACCAACTTAATGTAATCCAACAATCCCTCGAGCTTAATTACACCTCACAAGCCTACTATCTACCCACCTATTATAATTACTTATCATAAAGGATGCATTGTCATACATAGACTTAATTAAACAACAATTTGGTTGTCACAAGTATAACTAGGATTTTTGATTAAAATTTAGGGTTTCTAGTCTTTTAAAACAAAACAAGGTTTTAAATCAAAACCAAAGAAATAAACCTTAGTATCTTTTCTAAAAACAATCTCCTAAAATTCAGTGTATCACATATTCATTATGGTTTGTTAATATAAAAGCAGGCTGAACTTTCAGAGATATATAGTATGACCGTGAGTTGCCAAAGAAGGATATTAAACATTGCAGAAATGCTGTGTTCTCATCCTAGGGCCAAATCAGCAACAACAGAGGTCAAAGCAAAGGAGAAGCAAAAACAGGGGCTGTGTGATTCAGATCAAATACATCTTGATATGGAAAGTGAGAACCATTCCAAATACGAATCGGCAGAAGACGGAAAATCTGACGAAGATGAAGAAGGCGGTGATAGTGAAAAAGAACAAGATGTAGGCGGTAATGATGATCACATTGAGACCCCTAGCAGATCAATAGATGCGGCTGATATAGCAAACCGATATTCGATGGGGCAGGAGACAGTTGATAAAGAGCAAACTGGGAGAACAACTGATGACTAGGGGGCAGAAAATATAGGCAACACAAGTGATGGGAAGGACATATCCGACAGGGTGTGCATGTCAATAGATACCCTAACAATCGCGTAATGCGATTCAGGAGCCGTGATAGCCCATGGGGATCAGATGATAAGCACAGCAAGCTATATTGGGAATGAAGTCACGCAACATATGTAGTATTTGAGCTCATCAGGTCCCGTTGGAATTGAGCATCCTTTGGATGCCACACACACCAAGAAGGGCAAGGTCTTGTAGCCGTAAAAGGAAAGGTTAGTGAACTTGGTGGCTATTATCTATTTGATGTACAAGTATCAGCAAGTAGAGTAGTTATGTTATGTCGAGTCTAAAGCTTGATACTATTGAGGTTGCAGTGTGCTCAATATATTTGAGTACTGCATATTAATTCAAAAACTGCGATCGACAAGAATTCTCGACTGCAATAACATAAATGTATTTTACTAGTCAACACTTCATCACTGGGAACGAATGCATAGTTGGTTGATCAGTTAAACATTGTTGCCATGCGCTTACCTTGTTACCTTTTTGTATAACACACATACATAATCATTAATGTGAAAATCTGAAATACATACTGAATTATAATTTGTGATCTGTTCATCTCTGCAGCAATTGTTGATGATGAGAATGAGCACAGGCCTACTCGGGCAACCAAGAAAAGCAGCATGCTGCGATCAGCAGAGTATCTTCTGCCTTCACACATGACAATTAGTAAATATGACAAAAGGATCGCTGCATTCGCATGGGAGGCAGGAAAGAATCCCAAGTAAGGTTCCTACCTATTTATAATACGATTATGAGGCTATGGTACAATCAGTTAAGGATTTATTTGCGCCTCTATTTGTTGGCTAAAAATGAACGTAACTTTATGACAATGCATTTACATTTTTCTGGTAAGTAGCTGTTAACGGTTTCCAATTCTAAATGTCAAATTTGTCTCGCGTAATGGCAGGAAGACACTTATTCAAATGTTCCAATTTTATCTCACACGAGATGACCTCAAGACTCTTAGTAATGGCATGCATGTCCCGACTCGGGTTAGTTAAATTTTTAAGCCCAATAATTAATACATTATGTTGGATCCCAAGTAAGGTCAAGTTTTATTGTCTTTGCAATGTTAGTAACTAAACCAGTAGCCGTGAATACACAGGTCATGGACATGTTTGCCCGGCATATAAACTGGGGTGGGGAGACTAGCACAACCAGTAGAGTTAAACGCTATATTGTCGAGCCTATAGTAGTTGTAAGTATTAAAATTATTGTTAGATAATGGCTAATATTCAATAAAATATTGTGGAAGCTTGGCATAACTGCATGTACCAATCTGTTACCAATGCATTTATATTCTAAACATCTACATCCCCTTGTACTGATTGTTAACAGGATGACATTTTGAATCTTTGAAAATTTGAATCACAGTCTGATAACATCCTAACTGCTAAGCTTATGAAGTTGTTCAAGATCCGCGACCCTGATAAGGGGGCTGATCCATCTAAGTGCCAGTTGGTATGCTCATATCCTTATTGTATGTGGTTTGATGAATTTGTATATATTGGCAAGTTCTTAGTCAACTAATCTATTAGCTAGTGCTCACGAAAATGATTTGTTATGCCCCAGATTCTTGCTCCTGTGTGCGTAGACAGGTACTGGTTTGTGCACTCCTTCCATGTCTCACATCGTGTAGTCCATCTGCTAGACCCTGACCCATAAAAAACAAAGAGCAAAGATATTAGTGTTCAGAAGCGCTTGGTATAATTGTTTGTGGGATTTGTTCATTAATTTTTATCATATGCTATTGTAACCCGTGTTTCATGCAGCAACATGCCCTCGGACTGATAATGGCAGGTAAATTTGGGATGCAAATTGACTTTGCAACTTTCAAATTCGAACTTGCTGATGTCCCTCATCAGTCATTCGATAGCATGTAAAATTTATTTTCTTTCATGACGACCTCGATACCTTATCACTGCAATGTCGACTACTATCACTTTAGTACCAGTCCATACTCCTGAGTCAAATTATGTTGATCTAAACATGTTCGATATTGGAGTTTCACGATGACCTTTCTTGAACACTGGAGTGGAAGACTGGCTGTGCGCATTACCAAGGTTGGTCATATTTAATAAATATTTGTTTGTATACTCATGGAAATAAAACGGTTAATAAATACCTTTATCGTGGTACTGATGACCAAAGGTGAAATTTTGCAGGAAAATGTTGCTAAGTATCGAATGATGTACACCGCGCGGCTTTGTAGTTCGGAACATAATACAAAGTTTCAGGACACGATTGCCGCCTCTCTTGGGAGTAAACAATAAATAATAGTTAGATCATCTCCAAGGATGTAAATTGTTGATACTGATATGTATAATAGGGAAGGATTTTTTTGAAACAGTAGTTGTTTTGGTATGGCCATAGTTGCGACTAAATTTGTGTATATTTGTATCATACTAGTTATTTATCTCTTGTGGCGATAAAATGTGATTTTAAGTCATGTTTTGAGTTCTTACTACAGTTGTCAGTAATAATCTTAGCCGAACATGTATATTTATTTAAATTTGATGTAACTTTATGCCAACTACTTGTAATATCGGTACTATGAAGAGTCTGGACAATGAAAACCAAGGGCACCATTGATCGAACGATATTTAACCGTTTTGAAATCTGTAACATTTTATTAAAATAATGTGTAATTGTATGTAAATTACTTGCAAAACCTACCAACACAGAGGCATTAATCACATGTACTTTTATGAGGGTATAGTGTTACACATCAAATTGATGGTTTGAATGTTACACATCAAATTGTCTAAATGTTTGGTGAATGTTTCAAATTGGTGGTAACTCCACTCAAAATTTATCTTTAGCTTTTCATCACCTACTCTTTTAATATATTACATAGGAGTCTTTACATAATATTTGCTTCTAAATATTACTTTTAGTTCCAATTCATACCCTCTTTTTGTTGACATTGGAACAAACCTGGACCTCTAATCGACAGAAACAAATACCAGTAGGGTGCTTTTTCGAACAAATTGAATCGGGCACGATTTATTGTTAGTAACTACTTGACGATCGATGCATCATTTCTTTGAACCATGAAGTGTTTTGCCTGGTCAATTACTTGTGTAGACAACAAATATTAAATACTAAAGTAGATCCACTTTCAATTTTTTTTTATAAAAGCTAGAGTAACCCTGAACCAAAGCACATGACTGTAACTGTTGTTAAGTTCCTTTCACGATAACAGCTGCAATTTTTCGTAACTGGTTAGTAACTCCACGTAACACTGTTTGAATGTCTGGTACTACCGCTTTCACGCTTTGTACGTAAAGACTTAAACAAGTTTCACTCCATGGTTGCTAGTTTATATCTGAGAGGAGCCACCTATTAACTGCCACCTGTGTGAACCATCCCGATCAACACATAAATTTTGCTTCATCCTCTTACCCCATATTCTCTTACCATATGCCCCAAAGTAGTTTTACATCACTCAGATGTCTTCATCTAGCAATCTTGGTGGTGGATCTAGTGAGTTAAGGTACCAATATCACTACTGTCATTGTAGAAAAAGGGCTGGCCTGAAGATCGTAGAGTCACAGAAACTAACAAAGGGGTTGTTGTACTTCGTCTGTGAAGGAAAAGCTTGTACTTTTTTCGCTTGGTGTCATCCAATAGGGAGGAATCATGCGCAAGTTCAGACTAACTATTGCCCTCCCTCACCTAATGGACAAACAATAAGCAAAGAAAGCTCCTTCGACAGTCCCGAAACAGTGCTCCATGAATCAAACTCTTTCCCGCATCCTGTTCACCGCATGGAACAAGACATTTGACAAATGTAAACCTTCATGATAATATTGGTAGCGGTCGCCCTTCTGTTGCTATTAATAGCAATTTTTCTTTGACACCACTTTTCTTTTTTCAACCCATATGATGTGGACTTCGCCTGTAGTTTGTCGTAGATGTATCCTCATACGCAAAGTATCTGACATCCTTGTACTGTTGACTTTTCATTTTGCCAGTTGATCGGCAAGATAGAGTAAACGGTAGATGTGGTTTTTTAGTTGAATGAAGCTGGTGGAGTCACATTGCATATTTGATTTGAAGTATTATGCTGCTCTTACATCTGAAATTACATGTGTTGTTGAATTGTTCTTATCGTTAATGACTCCAAAAGCCTGCCACTATTAATTATATAATGATGCACGAATGGTTACCTTAATACACGAACTTCTACGAATAATATTCAATTTTATCTCATACTATTATCGACTCAAGTGTGAAATGTACTTGTGTGCCAAGAATCAAACGCAGCAACACTTTTTTTTTTGCTATTTATTTTGTACTTGTATACTAGTTTCGGTTGTGGGCAGAATATAGTCCATAAATTTTTCGCTATGATTCACAAACTATTTATAAATAGTTACAATGCATACGTTGTTACTTACAGATTTGTTCGCTCTTAGTTACAATATTCATAAAATTAAAGGTCGAACACAACCCTCACAAATATTACTAGAGCATTGGACCAGAAGGAGTTACGAATGGCTCAGAGAGGTCCATAAATTTGGGTCATACACTGACCAAGGGCAGAGTGTTACACATCTGACTTTGGGCCAAGAAACTGTTGGAGAAGGTTTTGTGCAAATCGTGTAGAGTGTTTGCTGTGTATGCACATAGTGAAACTTAACTTCAACGATGTGTAACTCTGTACGCACTTGACCCTAAATGTTGGTATAGGTCCTTTCATGATAAAAGCTGCAAATTTGTTTTATTGTCTGTAACTGATTAGCAACACGACGTAACACTTATCAAGGGTGTCGGTACCAAAAGTTTCACACTTTTGTACGTAAGGCTTCTAAATTGACATAGTTTAGGCGCTATATGTGACTCTACAATGTCTAGTACTGCCGTGAAGAAATTGTTGGCCTGGTATGCATTGGCCCCTAATATTTTAGCACATTAGAAGGTACTGCAGACTATAAAAGTCGAGCAATTTGTACAAAGTAGGTACAAAGTAGGTGCAATTATTAAAGTCTTCTATGCGAATGAATGTAAAAGTTCTTAGTCCATACTGTCTAATACTTAAATTTGTTTGCAGATGTTGTATGTGTACAACTAGTTACCAAAATACAATTTATACCTAAACTCAATTATCACTGGGTCAAGGTTGATAATGCACCTTTGTGACAAAAACGATAACACCGCAAAAGTCAATTTTTGTACTATATAATATATAGAGCAAAGATACTATTATTGCTCATGAGGAGGATATACGCCAAAACGAACTCCCTACAATTTCATAAATTGTTCATGTGAGAACTCGAAAATTTTCTGAATTTTTAGGCCTTATTTTCTTTCTTTGCACCCGTTTTCTATATTTTTGTTATTATATTAACTTTAGAGATATTTTTATAAGTAAATATAGTTTTTAAATTATTTTTCTAGTATAAGTTAGTTCATGAGATATTAGAAGTGTATATTGAACGTGGGACCCGCTAGTGGCGTTAAGTGCGATAAATTCGACCAATTAGGTAACGTTTTGTATACCGGGATTAATTTACTAGGTGTTAAGAGATAATTAGAGCTTACTTAGATGGTTTAATCTTGGAGAGACAAGAGGATAAGTTTGAACCATTAAGAGTGCCATGTGTCGCGACCCGATTGGATGGTTGACTTGCCTAACTTTCTTACCTTTACTAAAAGAACAATTTTGACCCAAAATCATCTCCAATTTTCATCCTCTTGGCCGAACCTCTTAGGGAGAAAAAAGAAAGAGAGCTTCAACTTTCATCTTCCATTTCTTGCTTATAACTTGAAATCCAACCAATTAAATCTCGAATTTGTCCACTAAAGTGACTTGCTAAGGGAGTTTCAAGGTCTTGGTGGAGTTGATTTGGAGGAGAAACCCCTAAGTTATCATCTTTCTTGAGGTGTCAAGGTACTTTACTTACAAACTTCCTCTTTACTTCAATTAATTGATAAGTAGTGGCTTATAGTTGTTATAGATGCTACTTTGTGGAAGATTTCATGGATTAAAGTGGAGTTAGCTAAATTTCTGATTTTTTTTGGGAATTTTTCTGTTTTCATATGATGATTATGGTTGGCCTTGGATTGATGGCTCTAAATTGTATTAAATGGATCCCTTGCGCGTTAATTGCGGTTATTTACGAAAAATTTCAGGTTGTGCGGAAAATTTCAGTTTTAGGGTTTCAATCTGCCCTATTCTGGCCGACTTTATTAGTACTTGTTAGAGGCTGAACTTGTGAGGACTCGAAAATTTTATTTTTAAAAACCCTAATTTTGGCTAAATTAATTATTTATTTGGATTTTTGCCACGAATAATATTTTCTAGCCTTATTAGACCTAAGTACAGGGTTTTATAGTTTCGTTATATCTTTGAAGTGTCTCGTTTCAAAAAAATTATTTTCTTATAAGCTTGTTTAGTGAAAAGTGAAAACGTGTCTAAACACTTTAGCCAATTGGGAGTACAATAAGCTCAAAAATTTAAGACATATACAATGGTCCTAAAATAGGCAATTTTAGGTTTAAAAACTCAAGTGATAGTTGGTAGTACGATTGTTATAAGAATTTCTCGAAAGTTTCATTTTATCGCGCCTAAATTGGAAATACGTGTTTTCACTTGCGCGCTTAATTGAGGGACCTTGGACCATTATTTTGGGACAATTAAGAATGAATAATATTTATATGAATGTAAGTGCCCTAGAGGTTTAGTGCACTAGTGCAACAAACTTAAGAGAAATCGAACACAAAACGCGCGCGTAGGCGCACTAGTTGCAATTGATTTTTACGTACTTAAAATATTAGACGGCAAGCTTCATTTGTACGCAAAGGAATCAGACCAACATTTCATTTCTTCTAGCTGCCATGGACGGATAGCAGACAGCCAAGGGACAACCGAAAGCTCTTCAACATTTCCTCTACAAAAACCATTCAAATCACCACCAAATCTTCTCAAAATTTAGCACCACTTAGCCTAAGCCTTGGAGTTCACATCTAGCTAAAAAGGGGAGGATTTTCACGGCTCACTTAGAAGCAAGGAAGGACCGAATCTCTGACTTAGACATCAACTAAGAGTAAGTCTTAATCTAGCCTTCTAACTTTGATTTTTGGAAGTTCTAGTATATCTTTTAGCTCTTGATTTCTTATGGGTTGTTGTGGATGTTGGAAAATTGGAAAAGTGGGCTCTATGAATTCCCACTCTTGGGTTGCTGCTGATTTTGTTCTTGATGATGTTTATAATGTGGAATTAGTGTTTAAATCAGTGGTTTGTTGATGGAAAATTGATAGAAACTCACGTTAGGCGCAAAGGCCAAATCTGACCATTTTGCCCCTGCTCTGTTCGGCCACTTTAATGCAGAAATTAGGAGATTTAATGGCTTGACTGTGTTGTTTACATGTTGTAGTAGTTGTGTAAAAATTTTCGTTGAAAAATGTTGAGTTTTGGTTGATCAAAAGAATTTATTTCCCAAAGCTAGTAATCTGGAAAATGGTTTCTGTCGTAACCAGACCAGTGTTCGTATTTCGTCCATAACTCCGTACTCCGACGTCGAAATCAAGTGCCGTTACGGCATTTGAAACTAGACGTTCCCATCTTTCCAACGGTATATAATGCACATTCTGGTTCCATGTGTGTGAACCGCACCACTCTTCTGAATTCAGCTGCCCTGTTTCTCCGTTCTGCCGAAATGATTTGATGATGCTGTAACTTTAGGCTTAATTTAGAGCCAGTTGCATGCTGAAACTTAAAACGATTTCTTCTGTAAAATTTCAGTCCTATGAATGTATTTTCCAACACTATCAACCATTTCCAATTTCGAACTAAATTGAGTGATTTATGATCAAAATACGACGACTGCCTCGTCTTTGAAAACTCTTAGATTTGGACAGATTAGATGTGAGACTTGTTGTGGTCTTACTAAATGAATTTCTTGGTGTTAAACACCTACTAAAAGTACCATGTATGTTCCTTAGACCTTTCTTGCACAAATGAACCATGTTTGGAGGTTTTTCCTTAGCCGAATGTTTGGAAACGGAGAGAAAGAGAGCTAAAGGCAGTTTGGCCTTAGTAATTTCAAACTTTGGTTGATTGGTTAACCACCTTCCCGAAGGTATTTTTCCACGAAATTTGATAGAGAGATACCCTTCATATAGGAGTATTATACTAAAAAATTTGGTATCAATCCAAGTCCGTTTCGACACTTAACTAAAGGTCCAAAGTCGGAACCAAATCTGGAAATTTGTTAACAGTCTTGAAATTTACCCAACTTTGAGCTACCATATCTCGGTGTTCGAAACTCCGATTCTCGATCTGCTTGTTCTGCCCTAAACCTTACTTGCACCTCTAATTGAGCTATAAATTTCAAGGGCTGTTTTGCAACGAGTGAATTCTGCCGAATTTTCAAAGTTAGCGAAAAACCAACCCCGGCTCAATCCTGGGTGATTTGGAACAGTACCTTCAAGCTCATTTTTGAGCACTTTCCACTTCGATTCATGGAAAAGTGTCTTCTAGGAACTTGTAGTACTTTTTAAGAAGTTTCCAACGGTATAAAGTTTTCCAATTCTCGACTTATGCCGAGTGAGTTACAATTTTTCAAAGATTCATAACAAAACTGAAATTTTCCAACTTTCAAGGAAATAAGTTTTTCAAGAACTCTTTATTCTTTTGATATTATCTAAACGTTTTATCCCCGATTTCCTAGATAAAGACTTAAATACTTTTGAAAGTTATCAAACCCCTCTCGAATCTCGATTTACGAGTAATTGAGGTTCATTTTCACGGAATCCCCTAGATTAATACTAGTGAACGAATTATTCCTCGATATTTGGGATTTGGATGATAATTCACTATTATTTGCTCAGGCGCACACGAGGACCTTCAAGAGAATCCCACGGTGGACGTTTGAACTTTCCTTGACCTTACTTACACCTAATACTTGGTGAGTGTCAGGTGTATGTAAGTTACATGTTTAATTGTTATTAATGATTGGAAATCTTGAAAGTGGAGTCGAGTGTGTACTTTACCACACTCGTTCTCATTAGAAATGAAATTTTAATGATTGAAATGTATTGAATGAAGGATTGAAATGCATTGAATGAATGATTGAAATGCATTGAATGAATGATTGAAATGTATTGAATGAATGAATGAAATGTAATGGTATGCTATAGCTGCATACGTCGTTGGAGTGAATCTCCTCGACACACGAGTGCACATGGGGACGCCCAAATCTCATTGGCCGACCTTGGACTCGAGCCGGTATGGGCTTGGTCGGGAACCTTGGCGAGCCATGAGATATATAAGCTTGACCTAATGAGAGGTCTTGCTTGGCATACTCGAGTAGTATCGCCACAAACAAATGACAGGCAGGCCCGATACAGGGGTATGTAAGGTGAAAGGGGACAGGTTAAGTGGAGTTCTACGGACTAAACCTACCCGATTGACGGAGTGTCAATTCGTGGAGGTTATTGAATGTGCAAGTGGAATATAGCTCCTGAGGGCTCCAGTATCCTTGAATTGTTTCTGGTTATATTTCCAGTAAATTGTTAATTACTAAAATATGATTGCTTGATTTGTAAATTGAGATTGTTATTTGAGTAATGTGCTTGTATGTGTGTTCTTGGCCTCACGAGCGTTTTGCTCACTCTGTAGATTTGTTTTCCTTAACAGGTTTGAACTCGGACGTGTACTGGGGAAAACCCTCCTGATGTGTTTTTGTTTAGGGTTTCTATTACATTTTGGCTATGTCCCTTGGTTTTGGGATGTACTTATGGAATTGAAATGTAACTTTTGGGACGTGATGTATATTTGAGAGTTATGTTGTACTTTGAACACCCGACGTGCGGGCTGGATAATGGATAACTATTGTTAAGCTTGAACGCTTCCGCATTTACTGTTTAAGTTTTACTTGTGTTGTGTAGATCGATAATAAGCTTGAATGGAATTGCTTGAGTCCTGGCGAGAGTTAGGCAGGCGTCCCGCGGATACCCTTTGGTTCGTCTTAGAGAGAAGTAGGGGCGTCACAGAACTAGGCTTAGGTTAAAACATAAAAGTTATAGCAAATGATGTTAACTAGTTGTCTGCAAAATTTCAGTTCAATCGAAGCAATGTAGCCTATAAAATGACTAAATACCCTTGACTGCCCATGAACCCTATTTCGCGGACAGATTTCTGTTTTCGTAGAGATTTCTATTTTTGACCAAATAAAATGCATGATTTGGCTTTGGAGGTCTTCATAAGAAATGTAGGTTTATGTTTTGGCATCGAAACTCCATAAGATTCGCTTCAATCCAATAAGTGTAGTTTCAGTTGTGCTTATTGTGCCGAAAGGTGTATTCTATAGTCTATAATGTGTATGTGGTTGATTTGAGTTGCATTAGTGTTGCTTGCAGGATGGAAAAGTAAGGAAATGTAGGGGATATGCTGTCCAAATTTTGGGAATGTTGGATTCCTTCGAGTTTGATTTGATTTGGGATATATATAAGATAGGCTTTTGGGGTTGTTCGAGCCCTAGGTTTTCACATTACCTTTTTGTTCCCGAAATCATGTTTTGCACACTTGCATGAGTAATTAGTTGGCGAGATCTACGACTTGTAGTCGAGCCTTATTTGTGCATTTTATTTATTGGAATTGTGGCTAAGGGAACCATAATTGTTTACCTTGGCTATTCTAGGGTTTCTTGGTGATTAGAGCCCTATCTTGGTTGAAACTCTGCTTTAACTGGTGAGTGTACCACTCCCCTGAATTGTTGTTTATTTGGTTCATCTATACTTGAAATGTGTGACATGGATAACTATGAACTCTGTTATTCTGAATGAGACGAGGGTGTATTTTATCACACTCGTTCTCTTGCCTGTATTGAATGAACTGGAATCTATTACTTGTACTTGTTATGAACTTGAACTTGTTACTTGCGCTTGTTATGAGATCGTTTGGAAGTGTGTCCAACTATCTTCCTGTTAACTTGAGTTCAACCTCATGGGGAGTTAATTAAGTCGAGCCAGCAAGGGTTTGGTCGAGATAATTGACAATCCATGGGTGCCTGTTCCTAGAAAATCTTTGGGTATTGAGACTCTTGATTCCGGTATACTTGAGTATTACCATTCCTGTTCCTGTTCGGCGTTCTGGCCCGATAAGAGGTATGTTTGGTGAACGAGATTTTGGCGTAAGAGGGGTCTACAGACATAAGTGTGTCATTAAACGTTGACGGAGAGTCAACAAGGCTGGATCAAGTATTGCAACGGGGATTTGGCTCCTGAGGGCCACCTGTATCCTTTAAATTATAGTGTTCATTCATTTCTCTTACTTGATGTGTATATGTGCCCTAAAAGTGTTTTCTCATGATTTCTACTGTTATACTTTTGGTAACTCATTGAGCTTCTAGCTCACCCCGTTCTGTTATCCTTGTTTTCCTTACAGGGAACCATTTTTTTTGGAACTGTGATTTTGAAGCACGAGTTGATCTAGTTTAATATATTCTTTTGTAAAGCTCCTCGATGGTTGGAAAAATCTTGAATGTATCCTGATCCAACATTTTCCTTCTGAGTTGTAAATTTGCAACCATACGTATATAACGATGTTTAGAAATGATCTTTTCTAGTGATATATAAAGTTTAGTGCACTAGTATGGGTTTCGGACAGGTTCGAATTTTGAATGACGGAAGAAAACAATTTTGGCGAAAAATCCTGCTGTGTAATCCGGCCGCAAATCCGGCCAGTTCTTGGCCGAATTGCTGGCCGGATTGTCTTGGATTTTTGGATCCGGTTGGAGTTGGCCACTGCCTCCAATCCGGCCGGGAAGCCGGCAGGATATCTGACCAGAATTCTGCGGATTGTGACGTGGCATGCACTATTCACTTTCCGTTTTGATTTTCATTTTTTTCCTGTTTCGTGATTTTGCTTTGTTTAAGCGCGCTACTGTATTCCGGCACGTTTGAGTTGTGTATAACCGTCTTAGTAGTCCTGGCGAGAGTTGGCCAGGCGGTCCGCCGAACCCTTTGGTTCGCCGTAGGGAGAGGTGGGGCTGTCACAGGTAGTATCAGAGCTGCTTCGCGTGGTCTCTGCGCGGAGTGAGCTTGGGGCCAAGTGGTGTTGTGGTCTCGCTCATGTGAATGAGTGTAAACGACTAAGTACTCTTTTGAACATAAGTTATGAATCACGGTGTATTATAGATTTTAAAACATTATATTGGTACTTGGAGACTATAGATACATATGTCAGGTAAGAATTACAAATGTAGATGATTTACTCTTGGGACTGGCCAACTCGAGTGGTGAACTATCTTATTTTGAATTCTTGTATCCGAATACGAAATGTGATGAAAGCCTAGGTTAGAAATGACTTGGGCGAATTAGACATCTGATTCTACGGAACTTTATCTGATACGTGGATGATTAACCCTGCCTAAGAGATAAATTGTGATTTCTTGTAGATTACGGATGGAACCCTGGGGGGAAGCTTTTCGTTAGTTATTTTTGTACTTATGGTCCAATTCGTAGTGTGTATTATAGAATGACCCTCTTACTTCCATAGGATTTACTTTGCTTGTATCTAACTGACAGTTACTGTGTGATTTGTTTGATATAGTCGTGTTATATGTATATTTGCTTTTAATTGATTCGGATGTATTATATATATATCTGACTGACTGACCTAGCTAGTTTGTATATTGTATTCACGCCTCGAGTCTAGATTAGTTAATCCAATGGAAGGAACTTGTAGTGGATGAGGCCGGGGCCGTGGAGGTAGGCAACCCTCGAATGAAGGGAAAAATTGGGAACCAATGCCTGAACCTAACCCTGAACCTGGAATGGACCCTAACATTCAGGTAGCTGC
This sequence comes from Coffea eugenioides, assembly GCF_003713205.1. Lineage (NCBI taxonomy): Eukaryota > Viridiplantae > Streptophyta > Magnoliopsida > Gentianales > Rubiaceae > Coffea > Coffea eugenioides. Next base: position 38,654,906 of record NC_040038.1, read on the forward strand.
CGCTATCCAACGTATGACCGACCTTTTGGCTCACGTAGTGGAACATCATGGCCAAAATCCTATTAATCAATCGAAAAATCCTGGTAATCATACAGAGGGTGAGGATAAAGCTTTTGAACGATTTTAAAAGTTCTCGCCACCGAAATTTCTTGGAGGACCCGACCCTGACATGGCCGAGAGATGGCTAAAAAAGATGATTGATATTTTTACCGCGTTACACTATACTGAGGAGCGACAAGTGACATTTGCCATCTTTTAACTGGAGGGAGCGGTTCATTCTTGATGGAATATCATAAGACTGAAATGGAAAAGAGAACAAACACCGAGGACGTGGGTAAATTTCATGAGAGAGTTCAACACGAAGTATTTTCCACCTTTAATTCAGGAAAAGAAAGAAGATGAGTTCATTAGGTTTCGCCAGGGAACTCAAACTGTCGCCGAATATAAGAGTCAGTTCACTAGGTTGTCTAAATTCGCCCCTGAACTAATTGTGACTGAGCAAAGGAGGATAAGACGTTTTGTTCAAGAATTAAATGTTGAGATACAGAAGGACTTGGCTGTGGCCCAACTCAGTGCCTTTAGTGATACTGTGGAGAAAGCCCAACGAGTTGAAAATATGAGGTTACAAGTTAAGAACATCCAAACCAAGAAAAGAGGATTTCCTGGAAGTAGATAAGAGCAAGGGGATGAAAGTACGCATCCTAAGATTGGAAAGGGAAACGGGGGAGTACAACTACCGAGAATATCAAGTAGTGCATCACAGAGAGGCTCAGTCTTCGCTTTGCGTGGTCCTTGCGGGTATTGTGGGAAGCCGAATCACACGGAGGATGTCTGCTGGAAGAAAGGAAGGAAATGTCTGTGTTGCGGGAGTGCAGATCATCAAATCGCTAATTGCTCAAGCCGATCACGAGAAGGGAGTAGGAACCAACAGCCAACCACGACCAACCCTGACCAGTCGAAGAGGGAGAAGAATGGACCGAAAGTGTCGGCTCGGGTGTATTCCCTAGAACATCATAAGTCCCTGACCCGTTTGAGGACGTGGAAGGTAAGATTCTGGTATTCCACCGTTTGACCACTAGAATGGTGCATAAGAATTTCAATTTGAGAAGGAAGAAGAAACTATACGAAAGAATTCAATGAGCTTAACTAGTGAAGGGATACTGATTGGTTAGCTAGGTACAGTTCTCAATTTGATTGTGAGAAGGAAGTAATAAAAGTTTTGTATCTCGGAGAAGGCGATGATAAGAAATTTCGAGGACGAAATTCTTTTAAAGGGGAGAGAGTGTGAGAATCTGAAAATTTTCTGAATTTTTAGGCCTTATTTTCTTTCTTTGCACCCGTTTTCTATATTTTTGTTATTATGTTAACTTTAGAGATATTTTTATAAGTAAATATTATTTTTAAAATATTTTTCTTGTATAAGTTAGTTCATGAGATATTAGAAGTGTATATTGGACGTGGGACCCGCTAGTGGCGTTAAGTGCGATAAATTCGACCAATTAGGTTACGTTTTGTATACCGGAATTAATTTACTAGGTGTTAAGAGATAATTAGAGGTTACTTAGATGGTTTAATCTTGGAGAGACAAGAGAATAAGCTTGAACCATTAAGAGTGCCATGTGTCGCGACCCAATTGGATGGTTGACTTGCCTAACTTTCTTACCTTTATTAAAAGAACAATTTTGACCCAAAATCATCTCTAATTTTCATCCTCTTGGCCGAACCTCTTAGGGAGAAAAAAGAAAGAGAGTTTCAACTTTCATCTTCCATTTCTTGCTTATAACTTGAAATCCAACCGATTAAATCTCGAATTTGTCCACTAAAGTGACTTGCTAAGGGAGTTTCAAGGTCTTGGTGCAGTTGATTTGGAGGAGAAACCCCTAAGTTATCATCTTTCTTGAGGTGTCAAGGTACTTTGCTTACAAACTTCCTCTTTACTTCAATTAATTGATAAGTAGTGGCTTATAGTTGTTATCGATGCTACTTTTTGGAAGATTTCATAGATTAAAGTGGAGTTAGCTAAATTTTTGATTTTTTTTGGGAATTTTTCTATTTTCATATGATGATTATGGTTGGCCTAGGATAGATGGCTTTAAATTGTATTAAATGGATCCCTTGCGCGTTAATTGTGGTTATTTGCCGAAAATTTCAATTTGTGCGGAAAATTTCAGTTTTAGGGTTCCAATCTGCCCTGTTCTGGCCGGCTTTATTAGTGCTTGTTAGAGGCCTAACCGGGTATAGGTTAAAACATGAAAGTTGTAGCAAATGATGTTACCTAGCTGGCTGCAAAATTTCAGTTCAATCGGACCACTGTAACCTTTGAAATGATTGAAATACCCTTGACTGCCCATGAACCCTGTTTCGTGGACAGATTTCTGTTTACTGGAATTATGGCTATGGGAACCATAATTGTTTACCTTGATTATTCTAGGGTTTCTTGGTGATTAGAGCCCTACCTTGGTTGAAACTCTGCTTTAACTGGTGAGTGTACCACTCCCCTGAATTATTGTTTATTTGGTTCATCTATACTTGAAATATGTGACATGGATAACTATGAACTCTGTTATTCTGAATAAGACGAGGGTGTACTTTATCACACTCGTTCTCTTACCTGTACTGAATGAACTGGAATCTATTACTTGTACTTGTTATGAACTGGAACTTGTTACTTGCGCTTGTTATGAGATCGTTTGGAAGTGTGTCTAACAATCTTCCTGTTAACTTGAGCTCAACCTCATGGGGAGTTAATTAAGTCGAGCCAGCAAGGGCTTGGTTGAGATAATTGACAATCCATGGGTGCCTGTTCCTAGGGAATCTTTGGGTATTGAGACTCTTGATTCTGGTATACTCGAGTATTACCATTCCTATTCCTGTTCGACGTTCGGGCCCGGTAAGGGGTATGTTTGGTGAACGGAATTTTGGCACAAGAGGGGTCTACGGACATGAGTGTGTCATTAAACGTTGACGGAGAGTTAACGAGACTGGATCAAGTATTGCAACGGGGATTTGACTCCTGAGGGCCACCAGTATCCTTTAAATTGTGGTGTTCATTCATTTCTCTTACTTGATGTGTATATGTGCCCTAAAAGTGTTTTCTCATGATTTCTACTGTTATACTTTTAGTACCTCATTGAGCTTCTAGCTCACCCCGTTCTGTTATCCTTGTTTTCCTTATAGGGAACCATTTTTTTTTGGAACTGTGATTTTGAAGCACGAGTTGAGCTAGTTTAATATATTCTTTTGTAAATCTCCTCGATGGTTGGAAAAACCTTGAATGTATCCTGATCCAACATTTTCCTTCTGAGTTGTAAATTTGTAACCATACGTATATAACGATGTTTGGAAATGTTCTTTTCTAGCGATATATAAAGTTTAATGCACTTGTATGGGTTTCGGACAGGTTCGGATTTTGAACGATGGAAGAAAACAATTTTGGCAGAAAATCCTGCAGTGTAATCCGGCCGTAAATCCGGCCAGTTTTTGGCCGGATTGTCTTGAATTTTTGGATCCGGTTGGAGTTGGCCACTGCCTCCAATTCGGCCGGGAAGCCGGCCGAATATCCGGCCGGATTGTGACGTGGCAGGTACTATTCACTTTCCGTTTCGATTTTCATTTTTTTCCTGTTTCGTGATTTTGCGTTGTTTAAGCGCGCTACTGTATTCCGGCACGTTTGAGTTGTGTATAACCGTATTAGTAGTCCTGGCGAGAGTTGGGCAGGCGGTCCGCCGAACCCTTTGGTTCGCCTTAGGGTGAGGTGGGGCTGTCACAGTTCATATCTAATTACAATTCATACATTCTTAATTACAACTTTGCACATTCTTAGCTACAACGTTCAAAATTTGAACTCCAATACAATGCTCACACTCAGTGGACAACAGTATGAAATGATACAGCTAAATTGTTAAACTTGCCAACAGAAACCATTTGCTATGCATGGCACGGACATCCAATACAAATCAATTTTATAGTTTTGTCATAAACATTCATATATTTATATACATACATACATAAACGTTCTACCCACCATCTGCCCATAAATCTATACCTCTTTGTTATCTCCTCCCCAAATTATTTTGGCAATATATCCCTTATTTCATCTGTCCAAAAAGCAGTAGAAGTTACCATAGTCATGCACCCCACTCTCAAAGGCTCTCATACAAAGTCACCATCAAAGGTTCGGCAAAAAAGATGCAAAGGATTGTCGGGTCCAAGAGATGGCCTAAGGAGGTGCGAAACACCAGACGGGAGGATTTTATATGGTGTCAAACGCGCTTTCAAGAACGCTGCACTTAACACCAATAACTCTTTGGGACTAACTGGTCACATTTTCAAAGATAGCGTTACCGATCACCTATGCTCTGGTTATTCCGTTCTGGATCATGAACCCGTATGAGAGCCGACTCGCGAGCGAAGAATGGAATTAGAGATATTTTGTCGCTGGCATAGCCTCCGCGTCCCGAAAACACGCTCAGCAGAGCTTGTTATAGGACCAGAAGTGAATGATGCAAGAGTATTATATAGACTAGAGCAGGAAGTTATGCAGATGGAGCGTAGACTTCACATGTTTCACAAGGTTGAGGCTGCAAAAAGACATGCTATTGCAAAAGAATTTGATGTCCAATAGATTTTAATAGATCCCATACTTATATCCGACCCTGACCTATCTGACTTTACTGAATCAAGCGACGATGACTTTCAAAAGTACATACCCGATTGTCTAATGCATGACGGCGTTCTCAGGTGTTGTATGGGATATGAATGAATAAAATGGATGTAGTTGGATGTTTGAAGGTACCAATAAAAGTTTAATCATTATAATCTCTACTTTAATAATTTGCCTCCTATTTGGATATTAATGATGCCTGTTAAAGATCCATCACTAGTTGTAATATACACCTAACTGGTTGTAATTCATTCTGTACTTTTCATTATCAATATTTGTTGCATTATAAAACCAACATTACAAATTAGTTGTCCCCTTGTACTATCATTTTCTTCCCCAAAACTATTAGCACATGTGGTCATGTGATTACTTGATCATAATGGAAGGTCACTAAACTTGGAATACCTATTGACGTGCCTGTAATACATCATGTCATTTTGTGCTATAAGTTCGTCAAGAAGATGTAACCCATCTGTACTCAATGATAAATTTTTTGGGTGAGGATATCAAAATGATAGATCGAATTTAGCATCATAACAAAATATTACTAAAGCATTGGAGCAAAAGGACATACGAATGGCTCACAGAGGTAGTAAATTTGGGTCATAAACCATCCAAGGGCATACAGTGTTACACATCTGACTTTGGGCCAAGAAACTGTTGCAGAAGCTTTTGTGCAAAACGTGCAGAGTGTTACTATGTATGGACATAGTGAAACATCCCCTTGAACGATGTGTAACTCTGTATGCACGTGACCCTAAATATTAGTGTATAGGTCATTTCATGGTAAAAGCTGCAAATTTTGTTTTATTGTCTGTAACTGAATAGAAACACGATGTAACACTTATCAACAGTATCAGTACTAAAAATTTCATTCTGTGTACGTAAGGATTCTGAATTGACATAGTTCAGTGGCTGCATGTGACTCTACAATGTCTGGTACTGTCGTGAAGAAATTGTTGGCCTGGTACGCATTGGCCCCTGAAATTTTAGCACATTAGAAGGTCCTGCGGACTATAAAAGGGCGCGATTGCAGTTGTATATCCCTCAACAACAAAAGTTTTTCACCCCCTTTCATTGTTGTTAACACTTTCCATTTTATTCTACTTCACACTTCCCATTTCATTCTACTAAAGGATGGCAATGGAGTCGTGTATGAAATTTATTTGGAGATTTGGCTAGGGACTCATCAGAACTAAGGATCACATTAGGGCTCAGGCGTGATATTGAATATATTCACAGCCTTGACTCGATTCCAAATTTTAGAGATCCAGGATCGCTATACCATTTCTCTTCTTATGGCTTAGATTCCACCCCAAGTCCAAGTCATCCTACAACAATTGAAGATGATGTGTATGCCAGTGGACATGACAAGCTCCCTATTTCAGAGGAAGACGATGATCCGAAGCATGATGCAGAAGATATAGAAGAATCTGAGTCGATAGATGTGTTCGATTATGACTCAGATGATAAACATGATGCTTATGGCTTCCACCAGGATCTCGAGATCCAACAGCCCTTTAATGATAATATAATTGCGACTACTGAGCATGCGGATAGTAGGTCAAACAATGCCTATAGCAGTCTCTCTTATGTTCCAAGGGGATTTGCATTCTTCTCTGATCTTGGAAGCACAAATGATGATGACCTTACTGATGAAAGTGACTTGGAGTGTATTGTGACATTCAGTGAGAACAATAATAATATACGCCTACATATGAGGTTTGAGAGCAAACAATAGTTCAGCAGGGCTATTAGGATATGGTCTATCAATCATAATAGGGAGTTCAGAACTGTTGGGAGTAAAAATAATACATGGGTTGCCAAATGCAAGTCTGCATTTGACAGGAGCACTACAACTGTAAACACCCCATCGTATTCGACATGCGATTGGTGTGTTAGAATAGTGAAAAAGAAGACTCATGGGTTATGGCAAATAACCAAATGGGTCAACGACCACAATTGTCTAGGTGATTTGATGAGTAATAGCAATACAAATCTTACTATTTCGGTGATTGTTAGGCATATAGTTTGTCGCATTAAAGATGATCCTGAATTTAAAGTAAAAAATATAGTAAGTCATGTTAAGAAAGTCTTGAAGGTGGATATTTCTTATAAAAAAAAATTTGGTACGGCAAGCAAAAAGCAATTGAGCTTGTGTTTGGCTCTTGGGAGTCTAATTTAGCCGAATTACCAAAGTATCTCGATGCACTTGTTCAGTCCAATCGAGAAATTGTGGTGAAGTGGTTCCACCATTCGGACAGTATAGATCGAGTCAAGATATTTAAATTTGTATTTTGGGATTTTGGATCGACATGTGTAGACCAGTTATATGTGTTGATGGGACTCATTTGCGTGGCAAATACAAGGGCAAACTGCTTGTTGTAGTTATGCAAGACGCGAATAACAAAATAATTTCAATTGCTTATGCCATAGTTGATGAAGAGACTACTTTCAGTTGGTCATGGTTCATGGAGCAATTTTGATACAATGTGGCCGTGATTGGTATTCTATTTGTGTCATTTTCGATCATCATAATGGTATCATTCATGCCATGATAGAGTTTGACTACTGGAAAGAACCTTTGACCTTTTATAAGCTTTGCCTACAATAAATTAGGAGCAATTTGATGATACACTTCAAAGGTTTATACCTTAAATGGTTATGTTGGACAATATAAAAGGCTAGACAACTATGCAAGTGGTAGGGGTTCAAGCGAGAATTAAGAAACACGTTTCCAAATGTATGGACTTATCTGTCTGATATTGGATCTGAAAAGTGGTGTCTAACATATGACGGTGGGCATCATTGGGGTATTCTTACCACCAACATATCTGAGAGTTATAACAATATATTTAAAAGAGCACATCATCTACCAATTCTGGCTTATATTGAATGAAATTTCATCGGACAGTTGAATTATTTAAAACAAGGAGGGAAGATATTAGATATTGCCGTAATCATTTTTCTCCAAAGATATGTTAGTGGTTTAAGAATTCTAATCAGAAAACTAGACTCCACAGGGTTGTGGAGTTCGATGACTCATTAGGGATGTACAAGATTGTCTCAGGTCGAGGTATGGACGGTAAAGGGGCTAATACATAAACTGTCAAGTATTTTGATAAGACATGCTCCTGTGGCAAGTGACAGCAGTATAGGCTTTCTTGTCCACATGTCATGACAGTGTGCAAGAATAGAGAGGACAATTTGGGATTGCTTATAGATCCACAGTTTTAAAAAAGAGGTAGCCAGTATAGTATTTAGGAAGATTTAGCCCTTTATTGTATCCAGATACGTGACTCTATCCTGATTGGGAGTTACAGGGAGAAAAAAGTAAATATATTGCATGTCGGGTAAGAAGGGTACGAGATAGAAGAATTCGAAATAAGATGGATGAGAAAGATCCAGAGGAACCAAGAAGATGTACAAATTGTCATCAATCAGGTCCCAATAGAAGAAACTATTCGAATTATAGACATTGACTTAAATATGTAGACACCAAAAATTTTAATTTTAATTTTAATTTTTAGCTTTATTTTTATTATTTATTTTTGTTCTTATTTTATCTTATGTTATTTTAGTTGATTAACTTTACAAAATGATAGTTAGTATTTATTTTTCGCTTATTTTTATAAATTAGGTTCATCAATTTTATTTTTAAGATATTTTTGCATTAAATTTCTGAAAAGGAAAATTCTCACAAAAATTCAAAAAATTTGTTTTTAATCATCTTAGATTCAATTTTTTTAAAATAAATGAAAATTTTGCAATGCAATTTCAATTAGGAATTAACCTTTTCTTTGTTTACCTAAATTGATTTTGAAAAACAAAAAAATAATCATAATGAAAATATAACAAATAAATAAAGATAAAAAAAGGATAGGTGGAGGCCATGCACCATGGCTAGGTGGGTGCATGCAAATAGGACAAGTGTCCTCATTTTGTTGACACCGCATGCAATGAGGGGGTAGGTAGCAAGACACTTGGAAGCCTAGGAACATTTGGAAACAAAAAGCAAAGAAGAAAAACAAAGAAAGGGAGGAAACCAAGAGGAAAAGGCCGAGCAAGCAAGGGAGAGAAAAAACAAGAGCAAGAAAGAGAGGATCTGGGGAGATGTGAGGGAGAATGGGAGCTTCAGACAAGAAACAAAGGGAAGGCAAGAAAGGAAACATCAAAAGAGGGTTTTCGGGGATAGGGAAGGAGGAGAGAAAGAGAGAAAAAAGAGAGCGAAAAAGAAAGAGAAAAGGGAAGAAATCAGAAAGGGGGGAGCTTAGGGAAATCTGGGGAGGATTAGAAGAGAGAACTGAAAGAAAAAACAAGAGAAAGAAGCAGCAGCAGGAAGAGAAAATTTTCCGAGAAAATTTGCTATTCATACTGATTTATCGCCGTCTTGGGAGACAATTTTTACCACTAAATCGGCCTCTTCTTGGAGATTTTAGGTAATCTGGGACATCTACTGAGGCATATCTTGAACTTTCGTTCAGGGAGTTTTGCAAGATAATGTCGGGAAGACGTCCAAATCGTTGCTCAAAGTAGCCTCCTCGCCCAGGCTGCAATTTCTGCGATGAAAGTTCTCGATCGCGTTTCTTGGAATTAGCACGCATTTCTGGGCAGATTTCAGGTTCATTCAACTGTGCTAGCATTCTCAGGTAAAGATGATTCTTGTTTTGTGGGTTTAAACATGTTTTTACGAAAGATAAAGCTATCGGATGTGAATCTTTTGAATGTTTGCGGCTGGTTCGAGCTTTTGCTGGTTCATGACTTTGCCATGCTATTTGTTTGATAGTTTCTGATTCGGTAGGAGTCCATGAGTCGAGACTTGTTAAGAAAATGGGTTTGGGGGTTTCCTATGGGGTTAACTGATGAATGAGTCGTTGCCTGATGTTTATGGTTGGTCTTCGTGTGTTTGAACAAGCAACCCCAGAAAAATGGCATAAAACTTCGGGCAAGTCTGTGTTTGATGTTTCCTTGATCGCTGCTCCACCTTTACTTATTGTTTTTGTAATTTTGATGTTGGGTTTTAGTGTTAAACGAAGTAAGTCAGCAAGTTTTCGTTAGCTTGGAGATTGATTCGCATGATCTGCACATTTGATAAGGAAACCCAGAAACCTGCGAATGAATTTGGAACTTGCCAGTTTTTCCCATCTTAGATTTCATTTGTTTGTATGTTCAATCTTACGTTTGATGAGGGTTTTATGGAATCTGATGAGTGTTGGGTTCGAAGCTTTGTTTCAATTTTTGGCAAGCTTCCTGGGTTACTAAATGGTTTGAAGTTGCAGAAATAAGAACAAAGTTCGTGGCCTTGCGTGGTTTTTTTCTTAAAATTACATTTTAACCCCTCAAGTTTCCTCTTATTCAACTTTGGCCCAAACAATTGGAAATTTAATCAATTTTTGTCCCTTTAACATGTTATTTTTCTTTGATATGATTTAATGTGATTTTTGGATATATTTTTAGTGAATTTAGGATGAAATTTGAAGGTTTAATGATTGTTGATAGATTTATAGTTTTGATTTGGATTTTAGTGAAATTTTGGGTAATTTAATTGTTTAGTTATAGCAAATAGATTTTCATTTATTTTTTGTAAATTTTGTCATTTGGTTTTGGTAGGTTTCATTTTAAGCCCTTAATTTTAATTTACTTTAATTTAGACCCCTAATATGTGTAATAATAGTGATTTGACCCCTAAAACTTCTTCAATTCTTTCAATTGGGTCTTTCTTTGTTTTAATTTGTTAAATATGGGTTGTTTACTTTCATTTGAATGCTTTGATTGATTCAATTTCGTGTTCTTTTCCATTTCTTGTGATTATTTATTAATTAAAGTGATGCCCTAACCTTTTTCTTTGTTTTGGAGGGTAAATAAGAAAAATTTCATTTCTCTAGGTCACCAATTCAAGGGAGGTACACTCTACTCCTTTATTTTGATTTTGCTTGATCCTACATGCTACTATGTGACTTTACACTACTACAAAAAGCACCTTTAGTCACACACTTAATATGACATTTTCCTAAAAGTGTCACAACAGCAGGTTAATGTAACATGCAGTAGGGAACGTCATTAAAGGGACAAAGAAAATGACGAGTACGACATCGTATCACTCTAACTTATCCAAATAGTAGTAAAAAGTGAAAAACAAAAGCGGGAAAAGAATGGCGCAGCACTTCAGCGCCATTTTTTTGGGGGAAAAATTCTAACTACTCCAATGAATCCAATGTACTTTACTCTTTGTTCATCCCAGTTCTCTCTCCTAAAACCTTCAATCACGTTAACTGTCTCTGTAAAAAACCTAAATCCTTCACCCCTCTCACCATCGAATCCCTTGTTTCTTTCTCTTTCTTCCACTCGATTTTTAATTCTCCCCAATTTGAAGACAAACATGTAAACTTTTGAGAAGGTAGCATAATCAACAACAGCATGGAGTTTTTACCATGGAGTTTGAACGGGAATTGGTATCTGGGTTTTTAGCAACAGTGGAGCTACGTTGTTCATTGAAAATCGCCAACAAGTCTCAGGACTTGTTCTCCTACTTACAACAACATCTGAAGGAAGATTACTACCAGGTAACCTATACATTTTAGACAAAATTGATAGAATTTTTTTATTACTTTATTTCTTCTCCGGGGACGCATGGGAAATGGGGTAGGAGCAAGGTGGGTGACGGAGGGTTAAGGATTTGGGAAAGACGATATGGCAGGAAGAGTAGATCTGGATGGGAATCCGATAAAGCCGATGACAATTTACATGTTTTTCTTTTATTGTTTCATTTATTTCTTTATTCATTTTATTTATTTTAATTTTATATATTTATTTTAATTTAATTTTGGTTATTTTAGAGGCATTTAAATGCCAAGATGTAATAGTTAGGTATTTATTTTATTCCTTTCCCCCTTAGATTGTAGTTAGGGTCCCTCCAATGTAATAGTTAGGTCTTTATTCTCTTTATTTGTTTAGTGTGTCTTGCATGTCTATGTGTTTACGTGTTTACTCGCTTTCTTAGGGCTTTTGCATCTAGAGACCATGTTTATGTGCTATGTGTTTTACGTGATATTATGTGTTTATTTGCTTTTATTATGCTTTATATGATTTATTTGATTATAATAAAAGCATGACGTCACCACACTAGTCCAATGCTAGTTGTTGCACTTTTTTCCGATTCCACACTAGTCCAACGCTAGTTGTGGCCCTCTTTTCTGATTTCTCACTAGTCCAATGCTAGTGAGAACTTATAGACATGGGTTAGTCCAATGCTAGACCCTTAGAGACCATTCACGTGCTAGATCATGTTTTTGTGGCAATCACTACATTTTCATGCATATTTTTTACTTTTTAGGATTTTTTTCATTTTGCGTGACATTTCCTTATATGTATATATCCCTTATCCCATATTCCCCCTATATATGTATTCCTTATCCCATATTTTCACTATATGTATTTCTCTTATCCCATATTTTCCTTATATGTATATTTCCTATCCCTATGTGTGAAACATGACAAAGAAATCTTGCATATCCATCGTCACTAGGTCACACGTCCTGTTACAGGTCAATTTTTACTTTAATTATGAAGTTTAAGGTGTTTATGTGGAGGTTTCTAAACGATAGGGGTTAAGGTGTCTTTTCGGGAAATCACAAGGGGGTTCCTTGTATTTTACCCAAACAAAAATAATTGTGAGCTCTTAAATAAAAAAAAATTTTGAATAAAAATTTCTAGGAGTTCGCATTTATCAGATGTGAGGTGCAAAATAATATTTACTCCTCGCATTCAATGAATGCATAAACAATTATTTTTTAAAAAATAAGATTTTACTAGAGATTGCATTTAGTAAATGCGAGCTCTGCAACACAAATATTTTTTAAATTTTAATTTTCTAGAATCTAAGATAAAAATAAAATAAAATTTTTTTGAACTCGCATTTAGCAAATGTGAGCCCAATAATAAAACAATTTTTCCGCATGAGCGCGTTCCCTAAATGCGAAGACCCCTGGTTGGAATCCCACACCAAAATCACCTTTTTTGCAGAATTTTTTTGAAATCCATCACAAAGTTAGAAATTTCTCTAGAGATGCTAGGGAAGAGCCTGTTTTGACTATTTTTGAAGCCATTCGAAGGCAAATAATGTGTAGGTTTTGAGAAAAAGGAGACTGGATTTAGAAGGTGAAATCTCACATTTGTCCGAGAATGTCAGAAATTTGAAGAAAGGAAAAAGCAATTGACTCAATTAGATGCACTCGTGTCCACAAGAGAGATGTATCAGGTAACTATTATAGCAGGAATTTTTGCTGTTAATGTAATTCAAAGGTCTTGCACATGCAATGAGTGGGGTATGACAGGAATTTCATGTGTCCATGCATGTGCTGGACTTGAGCAAGACACTAAAAATCCGTATACATATGTTGATAATTGCTGCACAGTGGAAAACTATAAAATGGCATATGTAGGAGTTATTATGCCTATACCAAACCAAGCAAATTGGGTGAATATAGATTTTGATTCATTACTCCCACCTCATAGAAGGATAGCCCTGGGCAGATCTAAGAAAGTGAGAAGAAAGGCTCCATTAGAGGACTTATGTGAGGACCCGTAAATTTTCTTTATTTCATAATACTTTATTTTATTTTCTCGCATGCATTTTCGTCACTATACCCTATTATATTGATTTGTCCGAGATTTTTATAAGTAAATATAGTTTTTAAATCATTTTCTAATATAAGTTAAATCATGAGAAATAAAGAGTGTATATTGGGCGTGGGACCCGCTAGTAGCGTTAAGTGCAACAAATTCGGCCAATTAGGTTAAGTTTTGTATACCGGGATTAAATTACTAGGTATTAAGAGGTAATTAGAGGTTACCTAGATGGATTAGTATTGGAGAGACAAGAGGATAAGTTTAAGCTTAAAAGGTGACAAGTGTCACCATCCTATTCAATCTTGGACTTTGACCATTTAACTTTACCTTTACCATAAATCAAAATTGACCCAAAATTCATTCTTATTTCAAGCTTCTTTGGCCGGCTCTCTCTAGGAAGCAAAGAAAAGAAACCTTCAACTCTTTTGCTCATAATTTTGCTCAATCTCCCAATCCAACCGATTAAACTTGAAATTCCTCCATAAAAACCCTTAGTTTAGTAGTAGTGAGGTTGGTTGTGAAGTGGTTTGGAAGAAAGTGGTGCTAAGTTGGGTCTTTTCTTGGGTTGGCAAGGTAAGTGACTAAGGAACCTTTCCTTTGATCCTAATAATGTCTAATTAGTGGCTTTTGTGGCTAAATATGTTGATTTGTAGTAGGTTTGATGGTTGGAAGTAGAGTTTTGATGGATTTTTGATTTAGTATTGCTTTTTCTGTTTTTATATAGTAATTATTGTTTAGTCATAGATTGATGGTTTGTTATAGTGTAAAATGAAGTTGGTATATGTTGGATATGATTGGTTGCGGAAAATTTCTGGTTTGGTGCAGAAATTCCAGTTTAGGGTTTCAATTTTCCCTGTTCTGTCTGGTTCATTTGAGCATGTTAGAAGCTGAATCAGGCTTAGGTTAAAACATGAAAGTTGTAGGAAATGATGTTTTATAGCTTCCTATAAAATTTCACCTCGATCGTAGCACCGTAGCATGTGAAATGACCGAAATACCCTTGACTGCCCATAAGCCCTTATTTCGCGGACAGTTTTCTGTCTTTGTGGGGATTTCAATTTTTGACTCTGAAAATGCATGATTTAGCTTTGGAGGTCTTCATAAGAAATGTAGGTATATGTCTTGGCTTCGAAACGCCATAAGATACACCTTAATTGGACTTCGGTAACCTGAGTTATTGTCATTTAATCATAGTGCAGTTAACTAGTCTGATTGTGAGATGCTGGTTATGTAATTTGGAATTTTGACCTAGATACACTACGAACTGGACTAAGGGGTCTTCATCAAAGTTGTAGGTCTTTATCTTAGCTTCGAAATGGTATAAATTGTACCCTAATCCGATAAGTGTAGCTTCAGTTGTGTCTGTTCCGCTAAGAGACGTTAAACCTACTATTTAGCTTTTGTCCTTAAAACTTGATGTCTAGTCGCATTCCTAAACTTGCTTTGTATTTGGATGAACTTGAGCCTAGTTGAAGGGTTACTGTATTGAGATTTCTTATGTGTTAAATTGGACTGACTTGAGGAAAAACAATGAAGTCATAAATGGCTGGAATATAGCAAAATACAGAGGGCACGCTGCCCAAAATTTTAGGGCTACGCGATTCCTTCAACTTGAGTTGATCTTAGTAAAAATGAAGGGTTTTGAGGGTTATTTGTAACTCTAGGACCAACTGTTATCTTTTTACTCAAAAGTCATATTTTTATTCTTCTGTACTAGTACTTAATTTGGAAAGGCGTACGACATGTAGTCGGGCCTCATTTATGCATTCCATTTACTGGGTTTGTGGATGTGCGAACTATTATTGTTTTATCTTGATTATTTTAGGGTTTCTTGGCGATTAAAGCCACTTTGGGTAAAAACTTTTGAAGTATCTGTACTGGAACCGATGAGTGTATCACTCCCCTGAATTATTGCTAAAATGGTTATCTGTACTTGCAAATTGCTATTTGAATGTCTTTATCAACTGTTTATTCTGTACGAGGCGAGTGTGTACTTTATCACACTCGTTCTCTGACCTGTGTGGCTTGTTTCCTGTATATACTTGAATCTGTTACCTGCGCCTGTTATAATGTCGTTTGGAAGTGAGTCCAGCGACTTTCCTGTTAAACATGAGCTCAACCTCATGGGGAGTTAATTAAATCGAGCCATGCAAGGGCTTGGTCGAGGAAATTGACAATCCATGGGTACCTGTTCTTATGGAATCTTTGAGTATTGAGACTCTTGATTCCGGTATACTCGAGTATTACCATTCATGTTCCTATTTGGCGTTCGGGCCCGGTAAGGGGTATGGTTGGTGGACGGGATTTGGAGTTAAAGTGGTGTTCTACTGGACTGGTTCCTTTATTTGAATGTTGACGGAGGGTCAACTAGGTTGGATCAAGTATTGCAATGGGGATTGGGCTCTTGAGAGCCACCTATATCCTTTAAACTGTGATGTTCATTCATTTCTCGTATTTGATGTGTATATGTGCCCTAAAAGTGATTTCTCATAATTTCTACTGTTTATACTTTTGGTACCTCATTGAGCTTTTAGCTCACCCCGTCCCATTATCCTTGTTTTCCTTACAGGGAATCATCTTTTGGAACTTCGATGTTTTTGAAGACTGAGTTGGGCTAGTTAGAAATTCTTTTGCTCTTTTGGGTATAGCTCCTCGACAATTTGGAAACCCTAAATGTATCCTAATAAAAATGTTTCTTTTCGTGTGTAAACTTACTAATATGTATATTTGTATATTGTACAGTGTTTCCTTATGGTTATATGTCTGTGGGAACGTTGTCCTAAAGATTGATTGTATCTTATAGTTTGGCTCAATTGGGTTCTGAATGTTATTTCCTCGAAGTTCTTCTGAGCGTTTGGTAGGGTTTCCGTTCATTCCAAATCTGAGTCCCGGCGAGAGTTGGACAGGCGGTCCGCCAAACCCTTTGGTTCGCCTTAGGGGGAGGTGGGGCTGTCACAACTTACATGTTGAAAAATTGTCTAAAATAGGGCTGCCAATTCACTGTAGTCATTGTGATCATACTGACCACAATACTAGAAGTTGCAAAGTCACTGGCTGTACATTTGTGAGGCAAAAGAAACTAGTGAATGAACATGGAAAAGCTAAAATATATAGTTGTTGGGTTTTTTATATCTACATCTAACTGTCACTTTTTGATGTGTTGCAAGGTACAAGGACCTACTAAACGAGCTGCCAGACTTCAAGCACAAGATAGAGGTGAAAAAAGTGGTGCTAGTAGGGGTGTCAGAGTTGGTAGGGGTCATTCTAGAAATAATGTTGAGCCTGTTTTGATTCCTAGTGTTAGGAGGAGTGCTAATATAACTAATTTTACTACTACAAGAGGCCCAACTAAAGCTAATTGGAGAGGTAGAGGTAGAGGTAAGGGTAAGAGTAGGGGTTGGGACCGTAACAATGGCCCACTATGTGGCATTGGAATGGCCAAGTGGTATCAACAAGTAAAACATATACTCCTTTCGTCCCATTAAAGTGTCATACTTTCCTTTTTGGTTTGTCCTAAAATATATGTCACATACCCAAAATGGAAAACAAAATTTCTCTTCTTTCAATTTTTACCCTTCAAGATTCCCTTATTCTTTACTTTTATTAATGGGCCCCTTGATTTTCATTTGCCATTAACAAAAGTTGCAAGACATTCGTGAGATACACACAAAGTCTGAAGTGATGCGAGAATATCACTCTCATTGGCAAATTAGACTTCTTGTAGGCAACTTTAGCTCCACACGTCATTTCTATCTCCTTGACCACTAATGACCACATATTCTTGTTTCTAATAGTGATTTTGAAGTGGTAAAATTGGAAAACAAAGCTGAAACTTAGTGCTGTGCATAACAAGTTCAACTCCCAAAACATCACAAAATTTTTGGGACAGAGGAAGTATTCCATTTGACTCTAAAATGGTGAGTTCCTTTTTTATTTGCATCTATAACTGAATTTGTTACACTTGCATTGATTAAAAACTACTTTTATTATGTAGGTTCCAAATACTTTAAAGACTGGCCAGTCCCCCTCTCCCCAACCCAACTGGTAAGCCTACATTTTAAATTCTGCATGCATGGCTATTTTATACGTGTTCACTTATTTATTCCTATTAATGATTGGTGGCTGTCAAACTACCCAAAAAAATTATATTAGACCTACTACTAGAACTGAATGAGTATAGTGGTGAGTAGGGTCGTCTCCTCAGGGAACCGGTAAACTTATCACACACAGATAATTGGGGGATTTTCGGAAGGGAAATAAAAGAAACAAATTAAAGACGTAAGATTACTAAATAAACAATCGCAATAAGTGCAAGAACTCGAGAATGTAATAAACAATTAATTGACACAACCTAGTCAAGGAGATAATTTCAGCACTGGTTCACGCAATTGATCATAGATACCTGAATTAATCCACACGTTCGCAAATAAATTGGTTAAAGCAATTCAACAACCGCCGAACCACCAATCTCTCCTTAATTATATGGTAGTTCAGAGACGCTCTTAAACTACCCTCTTGTAAATTAGATAACCCCAGAGACGCTCGAAAGATTTAATCTATTCACAACTTTAGGAATTAGAGAGACCCAATTCTAATTAACAAACACACATGCGGGTTCATTTAAACTAGATCAACTATTCCCACGTCCCAGATTAGACTGCTTGAGAGGCAATGAAATTGTGCCGTTCGCCACTAATTTAAGACAATCAAGTGATACGCACCTTTGTTCTAATTGGCAGTATACTATTCAGACAATTGAACAACTGGCCACATTGATCTAATAAATCCAAACAATAATAGGCTGTTAAAACAGAGAATAATCCAATACTCACAAATGCTAAATTTAAAACAATAAAAAAGATCTCACAATTGTTTGTGCACCGGGTCTTGATTATTCATCAACTAGATAAAGGCGTTTAGCCTTGCCGCATAACGCCGACGCAATCCCAAGTTTCAAAGTAATTTTGTTTGTGAAGAAGTAAAAGGTACAGTGGCTAGTCTCTAACTCACGTATAAGAAGGGAAAAAAGATAAAAGATCCAAGACCCTAGTCTATTGCTGTCCTATTTAAAGTCTCGCCACTGCCTCTTTCTTTGCCAATCAAGAGTTTGTTTCCATAAAGGATAGCTTCCTTATTTTCCTCCTTGAGTTGTTGCCAAAGGTATTCTTTGAAGATATTCTCTAATCCCATGTAACTTCAAGCACATCTCCCAAGAATTGCGGCCGCTTCCAGGGACAGGTCCTGCGGTCCGTCTTTTTAACGCAGTTCTGTGGTCTCTGGTGTGGGCATGCTCTGGAATGACTAGTTTTCTGGAATTTTACCTCTTTTTGTCACTTTTAACACCGGTTGCCGGCAAATAACATAAATACCAATTATGAGAAGAAACCCATTACTTTGGACAATAAAGAGCCAAAATCAAGACCAAACATCAACAAATGAAGCGTACAGTTATCTCACTATCAATGATACATTGGTGGTGGCTGTCAAACTACCAAAAATAAAATTTATAATGATACCTACTCCCAAAACTGAATGAGTATAGTAGTGAGTAGGGTCGTCTCCATAGGGAACTGGTAGATTTATCACACACAGATAATTGGAGAATTTTTGAAAGAGAGAGAGATAAGTGAAACAAATTAAAGACTTAAAATTACTAAATGAACAATCACAATAAATGCAATAACTCAAGAATGAAATAAATAATTAATTGACACAACCTAGTCAAGGAGATAATCTCGGCACCAGTTCACACAATTGATCACCGATACCAGGGATAATTCACACGTTCATAAATAAATCGGTTCTAGCAATTTAGCAACCGCCAAACTCCTAATCTCTCCTTAATTATATGGTAGTCCAGAGACGCTCGTAAACTACCCTCTTGTAAAATGGATAACCCCAGAGACGCTCGAAGGATTTAATTTAATTACAGTTTTAGGAATTAGAGAGACCCAATTCTAGTTAACAAACACACATGCGGGTTCATTTAAACTAGATTAATTATTCCTACGACCCAGATTAGACTGCTTGTGAGGCAATGAAATTGGTACCGTTTGCTACTAATTTAAAACATTCAAGTGATACGCACCTCTATCCTAATTGGCGGTATATTATTTAGACAACTGAACAACTGGCCATATTAATTCAATATATCTAAACAATAACAAACAATTCAAACAAAGAATAATTAAATACCCACGAACGTAAAACTTAGAATAATAAAAACGATCTCACAATTGATTGTGTTCCGGCCCTCGATTACTCCTCAACTAGATAAACGATCTAGCCTTGCTGCATAGTCATGACAAGAAAGCAATTCAAAGTTTTCATGGAGTTTTGTTAATTGAAGAAGGAGTAAAAGATTCGGCAGACAACGTGCATTCAAAAAGAAGAAAAAAAACAAAGAGAAAAGTCCAGGACCAAGATATCCCCTAATCTATTACAGTCCTCCTATTTATAGTGTTACCCCACGTTTCTTTACTTGTTGAATTGGAATTTGTTTCTCCAAAGGGTTGTTTCCTTATTTCTCTCCTTGAGTTGTCTCCAAAAGTCTCCTTCGGAAAAGCTTCCTAATCCCACATAGCTACAATTGCGGCAGCCTCCAAGGAGTAGGGTCACGTACTCCGTCTTTTTCACGCAGCTCTGCGTTGTCTGGTGTGGGCACTCCAGAGAAGGCCTGATCTTCTAGAATTTGCCCCTCTTGTGTCACTTTTAACACCACTCTCCTGCAGACAACACAAATACCACATATGGGTAGAAATCCAGTGTTTTGTACATTAAGTGACCAAAATTAGGACCAAATAACAGTGATTAAAACCCATAATTATCTCCCTATCAAATCCCCCCACACCAAGACAATGCTTGTCCTCAAGCATCTCAGAGCTCAGTGATACAGTCACAAATACACACATGTAGCAATCCATCATGCACGTATGAATATCCCATCCTCTATAACAATGTTATCAAACTCAGAAATTGCAAGACTTAACCCTCTCTTATAGAATGGTATATGACTACTCATTATACCGACATGAAACACAATAGGGTCACTCTCACCATACAATAAAGTGATGTTACCATATGCTTGCTAATATATCACATCTCCACCACTGAAACCAAATCTAATGCAAAAATCAAAGGGTCTTTATGCGGGTTGTAATGGGGTCTAGGCACGGGTAGGATCAAATAGATAATTTAGGCTCATTATGTCCAAGAGAATGCCGCTGACCGACTGCATGACTTCCAATTTTTCTCTTCATTCCACTGATCTTTCCAAAGCCTACCCATAAATTTCCTAATAATAACAAGTGCAAGCGCAACCAAGGACTTCACCCAATTATCTCAACAGAACACATATGGACAAAAGCACTTTCTTTTTTTTTTTCTTTTGTTTCTCTCTTCTTTTTTTTTTTGGTTGGAAGGCGTGGGCATGCCTTGGAACCCATAGTTTTATTCCCCTTTTTTTTTCCTTCAAAATACACACAGCTACATATAACACACTTGCTTACTTCACTTGTCTCCTTTCAACCCAATTTGAACTTATCATGCATTGAAATCAAAGCATTCCTTTGACACAGGGTGGAAACAAAGAAGGTTTGAACACGAGAGGTTTAGGGGTGACAAAATGGGTTTGTAAACAAAAAGAAAGTCTAGGCTCAACAATGGTCAACTAGGGAAGATCTGAATAGGGTTGGTCTTTAGAAAGCTAAAAATGGCGAACCTAAGTGCCCTTATCCTTTTAATGCATCAAACTCAGAGATATGATCTTGACATGCACAACAAAGCAAGTTCTAGAACAATCAAATCATGTGTGATAGCACTCAAAGAAAGAAAATCGAACATTTATCAATACAGAGTTCAATAGCTCAACAGCTCACAACAAGGTAACAACAGTCAAATCTTGCAAATTTCCTCATTTAATTCCATTATCAAGAAAATAAGACATTTATCCACATAATAAAACTGCTCATGCATGTAGAGTAATTGCAATCATCATCATAGCATAAGGTTCTAGACATTATCAACTGAATCCACACCTATTCTTTTTGTTCCCTTTTCTGATTTTTTTTTAAATAACAAACCTAAAGAGTTAAAACTATCTACTAAACCTAAAAGGCCAAAGCTAAAACTACTCCTTCCACACCAGAATGTTACATTGTCCTCAATGGAGCAAGGAAAAAGAAAAGATAACAAGAAAGGGACAGGGGCTTCCCTGAGGGCCACGAAGGCACGAGAGCACTATGAAGGAGGAGGGTGAAGAGGCTGAAAGCCAATGTGGGCGTAGAAAGTGGCCTGATTCTCCGTCTGGATACGGGCGAAAAGCTGCAGGGCTGCGAGACAACCATCCAAGTGCTTTACCCAAGCACCCAAATCAGTAACTAAGTCCTGTAGGTGACGAAACTAGGTGTCCCAAGACGACGGAGCTGTGGAGGGGAATGGGCCCGCCTGACCCTCGTCCGGCACAGTGGAAGGAACTTGTGGCTGGAGAATACCCTCCCCCGAGATGTGAACTGATAAGCGTCCCCCACTTTGCGAATAACCCCCATCCGCTCAAGGCTGTGCAGATCCAAAGGCTCAAGCTCGCGAGCCAAAATAAGCTTATGCTCCTTATCAAGATCGAGGACTCCCAAGCACATGGCCAAATAAGTGATGAGGGAGCCCATAATCAAGGGCTTATGGCGCTTACTAAGGACGGACTGTAACTGAGAGGCCATCCAGCAACCAAAATTTACCTAAGCCTTATTACGCATGCACCAGAGGAAATAGAACTCCGCCTTGGCAAGAGTGTCGGAAGAATCCTTCCGACCTGAGAAGTTATAGGCCAGAAATCGGTGAACGACCTTCAGCACCGGATCCTTAAGATACGAGGCCTTCGACTGACTCGGGTCGTAGAGTTACCTGTCAGTGGACCACTCCCGCCAGATCTCAATGTAGTTAGTGGCGAAAGGTCGAGTGTAGTCGTACGCGCTGTTGATATAAGCGCTGGAGGCGATGGTGTCCTCACTCACAAAGCCCAACAACAAATTGAATTCGTTGATAGAATGGGTCTGTGGGGTGCCTCTCAGCCGATACGTGATAACTCCCGGTGAATCCAAGGCGAGATCAGCGGACCTCTTAAACTCGAAGGTGGCGTAGAACTCATAGCAGAGCTCCTCATACGCCGGGCAGTCAATAACCAGAAACTTACCCCACTCTATGGCAGTAAACAACTGCTCCACCTCCCGAGCAATCTTCAACTGGTGTAGAGTTGGGGGGTGGAAGCACTTGCATGGGGCGAACGGCCGGATCACCAATGAGTTCACGCGCTGCTGCTGCTCCGGAGTGAGGTCCTTCAGAGGTTCCCCCCACACTTCAGGAGACAAAGTACTCCTGGACAGTCCCAAACGGGACCTAGTAGGGGGTTGGACCGGGGCCCGACTCTTACGAGGATTGGAGCTCGATGCCCCAGATGTAGCAGTTTGCTTTGGAGCCATAGGGGGTAAATTTGGCAATTCCAAAGGCACAAATTGACAAAGAAATACCAAAATGGAGACAGGGGACCACAAATACACTACCCACAGTCAACAGATAACAAATAAAGCATGGATGGACACCAGAGCGCCCCACTAGCGTGCCTGTGACAATTAAAAGTAAAGAAAGGCAGCCAAGAAATCCCAAAATAGTAGTCAACAGGCAACTATCCCCAACCAATGGACAAGTCACCAACCCACAAGTATCAAATATTAGATCCACCAGACCCACAAGTGTGGTCAGCAATCAAATGATTCCCAATAACCCAACCGTTATGTCAACCCACAAAATGGAAAATTGAACCAGAAAAAAAATCCCAGATCTGAGCCACAAAGCGGCAACAAGAAAGAGGAAGTGGGGTACCACTGAGGAACACCAGGGTGAATGGGCACGGCGAGTGACGACCGTGCGCGCGAAAGCAAGTCGGTCGCGATGGTAGGCCTCGGTTAGTGAGGTGCGTCCGTGTGTCTATCGCGCTGCGGTCTGTTGCGTGGTGCGCGACGGCGGCGTGCCCGAGGAGGCAGGTGAGCGGCGGCGGCGGTGCGGTGCATGAGCGGTGACCACGTTAAGGATGGCGGCGCGCCGAGCGAAAACGAGAAAGAGCGAGGGGACAGCAGCAGTGGAGGCCGTGGGCTGCGCGATCTGTCATGCGGCACGGCGGTGGTCGTCGGCTGCGCGATCGGTCGTGCGGCACGGCGTGGTGTGCGATGGCAGCGGTTGTTGGTTCGAAGTTGGGTGGCGGCGGTGTGGACCTTGGGTCAATATCTGGGGTAGACCAAGGAAGACCACAAAGGGAAAAACTAGGAAAAGAATGAGAAAAGTGAGAAAAGTAAAAGGGAAGTAGGGACCATCGTTGGCAGTTGTTGGGCATGATGAGGATGGTGTGGGCACGCGTTATAGTGTGGAGTCGTCTGACCAATGTCTTGGAGCATGACCAACGCGAGATGCTGTGCGGCGTGGGCATGCTTTGGGAACGAAAGTCATCCAGTCAGCAATTGCTTGGAACTGGTCCACTGGCGCGTACCAGTAGAGTGTGGGCATGCCTTGAAAGTGTAAGTCCCTTATTTACCAACTGATACAAATGTCAATGTGTGGTGAATACAAGGCGCGGGCACGCCGTGTAACATAAAGTCGTCAGCTCCCGAATTTGTGCCCCCCAACCTAATACAAAACTGTACGGAGCACACCCCAAAACCTACAATACAGGTCGTCATCAATAGGAATCCTAATAACTTGATTTAAAACACACAAACAAGGAATAAAAATTCTAGACACGACAAACAAAAAGAAACTTTTGGGTTGCTTCCCAAGCAACGCCTCTAGTTAACGTCTGTGGCCAGACGATGGGGAGATCAACACTTAATTAGAACTGGGGTCGAGTAGATGGACCTCCTCCACAGTACCAATTTCTGACATATCCAAAAATGGCTTGAGACTATGGCCATTCACCTTAAAGCTCTTGTCAGTCTCTAAACTTCTAATCTCAACCGCACCATTGGGAAACACGTTGACAACAACATACGGTCTAATCCAGCGGGACCGCAACTTACCTGGCATGAATTTCAACCGTGAGTTAAATAGAAGCACCTTCTGCCCCATAGAGAAATGCTTAGTGCGCACTAGTCGATCATGGAAAGACTTTGTGCGCTCTTTGTATAGTTGGCATTGTCGTAGGCGTCCAAATGGATTTCTTCCAACTCCTGAAGTTGGAGTCTCATTTCCTTTCCATCTCTATCTGCGTTCAAATTGCACTGCTTAACTGCCCAAAATGCCCGATGTTCAATAGCCACAGGTAGATGACACATTTTACCAAAAACCAGCCTATACAGAGACATTCCGATTGGTGTCTTATATGCTGTGCGGTACGCCTATAGTGCATCATCCAATCGGGTACTCCAATCCTTACTTGGGTTGACCATTTTCTCCAGGATACTCTTGACCTCTCGGTTAGAGACCTCAGCTTGCCCGTTAGTTTGCGGGTGGTAGGTTGTACTAACTCGATGGTGAACTCCATATTTACGCATCAATGCTTCAATGGTGCGATTGCAGAAGTGGGTTCCCTGGTCACTGATGATTGCTCGTGGTACACCATACCTATTAAAAATATGGGATTTAAGAAATCCTACAACAACTCGTGAAACATTAGTCCGGGTAGCCTTTGCTTCAACCCATTTTGACACATAGTCGACAACTAAAAGGATATAAAGACAACCAAAAGAACTAGGAAACGGTCCCATGAAATCCATACCCCAGACATAAAAAATTTCACATAATAACATAGGAACCTGGGGCATTTCATCCCGGTGAGATAAACCCCCGAACTTTTGGCAGTTTTCACATCCTTTACAAAATAAATAAGCATCACGAAACAAGGTTTGCCAATAAAAGTCACAGTCAAGTATTTTCCTAGCAATTCTCTTGGAGCCAAAGTGCCCCCCACAAGCATAACTATGGCAATGAGTGAGTATAGAGGGAATTTTCTCATGTGAAACACATCGCCGAATAATTTGGTCGGAGTCTATTTTCCATAAATAGGGCTCATTCCAAATATAATATCGGGAATCTTGGATAATTTTATCCTTCTTACTCTTACTCATACTCATACCACTTGGAAATCTATGACTGACCAAAAAATTGACAATATCAGCATACCAGGGCTCCTTACCTCTAAGCTGAAACAAATGTTCATCTGGAAATACCTCAGATATGGGCACCCCTTCTTCATCTCTAATCAATCGACTTAAATGGTCTGCCACTGAGTTATCCACCCCTTTCCGATCTTTGATCTCCCAGTCAAACTCTTGCAATAGAAGTACCCAACGAATAAGCCTTGGTTTGGACTCCTTTGCCAAAAGGTATTTCAAAGCTGCATGGTCAGAGCAAACCGTTACTTTAGATCCCAACAAATATGATCTAAATTTCTTAAAAGCAAAAACAATGGCTAAAAGCTCCTTCTCAGTGGTGGTGTAGTTATATTGTGTTGAAAACAACGTTTCTGAAGCATAGTAGACGACATGACTACAATTCCTACTTCTCTGACCGAGTACAGCTCCCACCGCGTATTAACTGGCGTCACACATAAGCTCGAAGGGTAGGTTCCAGTCTGGAGGTTGAATGATTGGTGCTGTGGTCAACATACTCTTTAGTGTATCAAAAGACAGTCTACAAGTTTCTCCAAAATCGAATGCTACTTCCTTTTGAAACAGTTGAGACAATGGCTGTGCGATTCGTGAGAAGTCCTTTATGAAACCTCTCTAGAACCCTGCATGACCAAGAAAACTACGAACCTCTTTGACATTAGTAGGGTAAGGTAAGTTAGTAATCAAATCAATTTTCGCCTTGTCGACCTCAATACCCCTAGATGAAACAACATGGCCCAAAACAATACCCTCTTTGACCATAAAATGACACTTTTCGTAATTAAGGACCAAATTCGTTTCAATGCACCGCTGTAAAACTTTTGTCAAATGATGCAAGCATTGATCAAAAGAATCACCATAAGCTGTGAAATCATCCATGAATATTTCGATGCAATTTTCAATCATATCAGAAAAAATACTCATCATGCATCTTTGAAAGGTCCCCGGAGCATTACACAACCCAAAAGGCATACGACGGTAGGCAAAAGTGCCAAAAGGGCAAGTGAAAGTTGTTTTGTGTTGGTCTTCTTGGGCAACCGTAATCTGATAGTACCCAGAGTAGCCATCTAGAAAACAAAAGAAACACTTACCTGCCAACCTTTCAAGCATCTCATCTATGAATGGTAATGGAAGTGATCTTTCCTTGTTGCCGCATTCAACTTTCTAAAGTCGATACACATTCTTTATCCATTTTGGAGTCTCATTGGCACCAACTCGTTCTTCTCATTCCTCACAAGGGTGATGCCGGTTTTCTTAGGGACGACATGAACTAGGCTCACCCATTCACTATCAGAGATAGGAAAAATTAGTCCTAACTCTAAAAGCTTGAGAATCTCCTTCATCACCACCTCCTTTATGGCCGGGTTGAGCTTTCTCTGTCGCTCTGTCACCGATTTTGCCTCTGGTTCAAGGCGAATTTGATGCGTGCATACGGATGGATTGATACCTTTAATATCTGCCAACGTCCATCCGATTGCTGGTTTATACTCCCGCAAAATCCTTAGGAGTTTTTCCTCTTGTACCGCGGTCAAATCATTTGCGATGATGACCGGCAGGGTGTTGTGACCTCCAAGGTAGGCATACTTCAAATGTGTCGGCAACTCCTTCAATTCCAGCTCGGGAGCCTGTTCCACAGAAGGTAAAATTCTTTTATTAGAAGTAGGCAATGGTAGGAATGAGTCTATTGACCTGTCGAGAAGCGCAGGAAGCGAGTGTAGTGACATAATGGCTTCTATAGTATCCTTCTCATCCTCACTTTCCATGTTTGTATTCGTCTTACTTTGCTGTAGCACAAATTCCAGCTTGTCCTCCCTAAAATTTTGCTCAAGATGATCTTGGACAATGGAATTAGTTATACCAGCATAGTTAACAGATTCAGTATCATCCGGGTACTTCATTGCATCAAAAATATTAAATGTAATCGTTTCCCCGTCAAACTCTACAGACAGTGTACCTTTATGCACATCTATTTTGGTCCTAGCAGTACTCATGAATGGTCTACCCAGAAGAAGTACGGCCGAGTTAACTGAGTGATCATCATTCGTGTCAACGATGTAAAAATTAGCAGGGAAGATAAACTCATTAACCTTTACTAAGACATCCTCAACTACACCCTCGGGGTAGACATTGGATCTGTCTGCTAGTTGAATTATTACCCTCGTCTCTTTTAGAGGTCCTAAATTCAAGGCCTTAAAGATAAACATAGGCATAACATTGATAGACGCTCTCAGATCAAACATACCTTTTTCTATCCTTTTCTGGCCTATGATGCATGGTATTGTGAACATACCTGGATCTTTGCATTTTTGTGGTAACTTTCTTTGGAGGACTGCAGACACATTTTCACCTACCCTTACCTTGTCTTGGAGATTCAGCTTGTTCCGGTTAGTGCACAACCCTTTCAGAAACATTGCATACTTTGGTAATTGCTTAATCGCCTCTAGCAATGAAATGTTAATTTCCACGTTCCGAAAGGTGTCCAGAATCTCCTTCTCCGACTCCTCTTTCTTTGTTTTAGCAAACCTGTCAGGAAAAGGGGCGTTTATGTCGAATGTCTTAGGAATGGGTGGTGGAGTCCTTACCTTCTCTTTTTCGGGCTCCTCGGCCACTTGTTCATCTCCATTTCTTGCTGCTTTCGATTTTAAGGATTGCACCTCCTTTCCACTTCGTAGAATCATTGCACTTGCATTCTCCTTCGAATTAGGAATTACCTGAGATGGTAACTTCCCTTTACCACTCTCAAAATTGCTCATTGAAGATGCCAATTGCGACATTTGTACCTCCAAATTTCTAATGCTCGCCCGAGTTTCCTGTTCAAATCTCTGCGACTCATGCCGCATTTGACAAGTGCTATCAGCCAATAACTTAACCATATCTTCCAGAGACATACTTGCATTAGATGAGGATGGTTACTGTACAGGTGGCCTCTGCTGGAATGATTGCTGGAAACCCGAAGGTTTCTGAGCATAGCTGAAGTTGGGGTGATTTCGCCACCCTGGATTGTATGTGGGTGCATAGGGGTCATTTCTTCTTTGGGGAGGTCCAAACATGCCTTCCATGGCACTGGCTTGCTCGTACGGATCTTCTTGAAGAGTCGGGCACATATCGGTCGCATGTTCAGGAGCAGCACATATCCCACAGGTTTTAACTGCCTGTACCTGCCCCACTACCATTTGACGAACCAAGGCAGTTAGCTCAGTTAACTTATTTGCCAAGTCAGAATGATTCACCTCATTGACCCTCCTAGTTATGCCCTCGAACCTGACTCCGAACTGTTGCGAATTCTCGGCCATATTTGAGATCAACAACTTGCCTTCATCTGTTGTCTTATTAACTAGAGCTCCTCCACTAGCTGGATCGACCATACTCCTATCCATGGGTTGGAGTCCCTCGTAGAAATACTGGATTAACAGTTGGTCAGGAATTTGATGATGTGGGCAACTGGCACACAGTTGTTTGAACCGCTCCCAGTATTCATAGAGAATCTCTCCATTTGCTTGCCTAACTCCACATATCTCCTTTCTGATGTTGGCGGCCCTGGAGGCTGGGAAGAACTTCTCAAGGAATTGTCGTTTTAATGCTTCCCACGTAGTGATGGACCCCGATGGCAAGTAGAACAACCAGTCCTTAGCCTTATCTGCTAAGGAAAACGGAAAGGCACGCAACTTGATTTGTTCCTCAGTGACTCCCTGAGGTCTCATGGTTGAACACACTACATGGAATTCCTTCAAGTGCTTGTGTGGGTCCTCTCCTGCAACACCACGAAAAGTAGGTAATAAGTGAATCAAACCAGATTTTAATTCAAAAGCCTCCTCAGTGTCAAGGTACGTGATGCACAGAGGCTGTTGGTTAACATTCGGGGTTGCAAGCTCCCTCAAGGTTCTTTGGGCTGCCATTGTTTCGTTGGGTCTAGGCGAATTTGTTTCCAGTTCAATGATGTGTCACCAAAGTGAAAATTTTGCTCAAGTTCAGATGGTTGTGCTGTTGAGGTTTGTTGCTTTTGCAAATTGTCTCCTTTGTCAACCTCCTGGCGGTTTTCTCGATCTCCGGGTCGAACTCGAGTCTTCCTGTACGGGAAGATCGAGGCATAAAACAAGGCCACACTAGCCTGTGCAATAAATCACTTCAAGCACCAGGTCCCCGGCAGTGGCGCCAAAATTTGGTGGCTGTCAAACAACCAAAAATAAAATTTATAATGATACCTACTCCCAAAACTGAATGAGTATAGTAGTGAGTAGGGTCGTCTCCACAGGGAACTGATAGATTTATCACACACAGATAATTGGGGAATTTTTTAAAGAGAGAGAGATAAGTGAAACAAATTAAAGACTTAAAATTACTAAATGAACAATCACAATAAATGCAATAACTCAAGAATGAAATAAACAATTAATTGACACAACCTAATCAAGGAGATAATCTGGGCGCCGGTTCACACAATTGATCACCGATACCAGGGATAATTCACACGTTCACAAATAAATCGGTTCTAGCAATTTAGCAACCGCCAAACTCCCAATCTCTCCTTAATTATATGGTAGTCCAGAGACGCTCGTAAACTACCCTCTTGTAAAATAGATAACCCCAGAGACGCTCGAAAGATTTAATCTAATTACAGCTTTAGGAATTAGAGAGACCCAATTCTAGTTAACAAACACGCATGCGGGTTCATTTAAACTAGATTAATTATTCCTACGATCCAGATTACACTGCTTGCGAGGCAATGAAATTGGTACCGTTTGCCACTAATTTAAAACATTCAAGTGATACGCACCCCTGTCCTAATTGGCGGTATATTATTTAGACAACTGAACAACTGGCCATATTAATTCAATATATCTAAACAATAACAAGCAATTCGAACAAAGAATAATTAAATACCCACGAACGTAAAACTTAGAATAATAAAAATGATCTCACAATTGGTTGTGTTCCGGCCCTCGATTACTTCTCAACTAAATAAACGATCTAGCCTTGCCGCATAATCATGACAACAAAGCAATTCAAAGTTTTCATGGAGTTTCGTTAATTGAAGGAGTAAAAGATTCGGCCGACAACGTGCGTTCAAAAAGAAGAAAAAAAACAAAGAGAAAAGTCCAGGGCCAAGATATCCCCTAATCTATTACAGTCCTCCTATTTATAGTGTTACCCCACGTTTCTTTGCTTGTTGAATTGGAATTTGTTTCTCCAAAGGGTTTTTTTTTATTTCTCTCCTTGAGTTGTCTCCAAAAGTCTCCTTCGGAAAAGCTTCCTAATCCCACATAGCTACAATTGCGGCAGCCTCTAGGGAGTAGGGTCGCGTACTCCGTCTTTTTCACGCTACTCTGCGTTGTCTGGTGTGGGCACGCCAGAGAAGGCCTGATCTTCTGGAATTTGCCCCTCTTGTGTCGCTTTTAACACCACTCTCCTGCAGACAACACAAATACCACATATGGGCAGAAATCCAGTGTTTTGCACATTAAGTGACCAAAATTAGGACCAAATAACAGCGATTAAAACGCACAATTATCTCCCTATCAATTGGACAAGAACATCAACATTTGGTGCCAATTTAAGTGCAACTACTATTGTAGCTACCATCAACTTACCAAGTCCAAGTTCCAAAGCAACAGCTACAGCAAGAACTAAAAAACCAAGTACCAATTCGGGTGATGCTAAAACTAGAAGTTTGAAAAGCAATTCAAGTGCTGCTAAAACTGGAATGGTGAGTTCAAGTCTTTTGTATGAAGACATGTTATCCCTAGTAGTATTTCACTAAGATACCTTTTATCCATGACTACAGGTGTGATAGCCCCACTTTTCCCAAAGGTGAACCAAAAGGGTCAACAAATCACCTGTCTAACTCTCATTGGGACTCACTACAATCCATAGCAAGTATCTCTTGAATTTTCTAAACTAACCAAAATAATATTCATTACACCCCCAAATAATATTTACATACATCTAAAAGCTATTACATAGGTTCGCGTACAAAAGATTCATCATTCGGTGCCTATCTTAATTACAACCAAAAAATATATACACTACAGTCATTTCTACTAAAATAAAACTTAAAGTCTCTCAAACATTCTAACAGTATCCTTAAGCACTCTCGGATTCGAATCCTGTTAAGGAAAAACAAAACGTGGGATGAACTTACGCCCAATGAGCATTCCAGGTAAACAGGCCAAATAAGAGAATAACACAATTTAACATGTAAACACGTTTTTCCAAGTAATATAGGTTCAAGTAAATCAATACTCAACATTAGAAACTGGTAGAGGAGCAATTAATTGAAATAGGACTCTTTCAATGTAAAATACTTGATAAACAATAACATTCATGCGTGTATTCAATCATTCGTTCAAGTAAATACAAGGATGAACAATAATTTAAACATTAAAAGGATACGAGCTCACAGGGAGCAACATTCACCTTATAACTGTCAATAAACAATCCCCTACATTTTACCACCTTATAACCTCCAAACTTTCACCTTATGTCCTCTGAAAGATCAACAATCCCCTCATTTAACATTCACCTTATGCCCTCCAAAAAAATCTACAATCCTCTCATTTAACATTAAACATTTAACATTGTACTCAAGACCTTTCGGCAAAGAGTTTTGAGTTTTGCGCTTAACATTGGTAAGTTATAAATCCAAAGCTATCCAGCTAATCCGACCTCGCAAATGGCAGGTCTCCGATAAGGTGCCAGCATGGGGTTAAGCTCAGTTCAGCTTATGCGATAAAGTACACATCGACCTATATTCTTGCATATTTATCACGCATTCATGCAATGTGAACATGCACTCATAGCAAATTAGAAAGTCAAGAAAATCACAACAGTCATTCACTTATTCGGATGTCATTCACAGGAGAGCACTTAAGCAAATAATAGCATTTTCTCAAGTCATGCATAATCAAATAACATGCATTGGAACACTTACCGACAAAGCAGAGCAAATCAAATGGTCCCACCAAGGTTCTTGTTTTCCACACCAAAACTTATATTCAAGCAAGTACGAAACTTTAAGATTCCAACTAGAGCAACTAAACAAAAGAAGGAATGATCGAGAGAGCTACTAAAGCGACTCGACTTCGAAGCGACAAATGACCCAAAAGAGATTTCAAAAGGACATAAGTTTTAAAACCTACGCGAAGATGCAAGTTCAAGGAAATCACCAATACACATTAGGTTTATGATTCAAGCAAGGTTTGGGGCGAAAAGAATGTTTCTCGGATCAAAAACTAAGAACAACAATAAATACATGAAAAGGGTACAAATACTGGAAATTTTCCAGTTTTATGGCAGTGAAAAATAGCTAATTTTCGCTCCCTTTGAGTAATCAGTTTATGACCAAATCGACACACAACTCTAGTATTATGTGTTGGCAAATAGTACAAGCGATTTCAAGTCCAAACTATCACAAATCGAAGGCAAAACAAGGCCAAAACAGCAGCCCTGTTCCATACCCAAAAATCAGAAAATTCAACTCAAAAGCCAATCAAAACTCAAGTTTTCTTCAAATTAAATGCATGGTTTTTCGCTACAAATCAGTCCACAAGAGTTCTACTAAGTTTATAACACAAGATTGAACCAAACTTTCATAAAAAAAAAACCAAAAAGTGAAGAGAAATAAACTCAAGAAAACCGATCAGCATGCATACATTTGGAAACAGAATTTTCTCCAGTTTTGCGCGACATTGTTTGAAAAAATCGTATCACAAGCGTCTTAAGTCCAAAATTTATAAAATTTATACCATTGGAACATAGACTCAAAGGACTACAATTTTTCAGAATACATATTTGTAAGATTCTGTCCATAAATCAGTCAAATTCCAGTCTCAAGTTGCTACTTCATCAAGTAGAAAAACAGAGCAGGTGTAAAAATTCAGTCAACTTTGGAAAATCATAGATATTCATAGGAATTGAGAAAAATTCTGAAATTTTTATAGTAGAATGCACTCTGAATCTAGTTTCAAATACAACAAGGAGAACTCAATTTGAATTTTTCTACACCAAGATATAACAGATTTACCAAGATTGCTCAGAGTCTCCAGCGCGAAAATTTCTAGCAACACTTCCCCTTGTTTTCTTAACTTTACTCCAACAAAACTACTACTTAAACACACAAACATAACATCCACTTCTAGGGTAAGGTTAAACCAAGTTCCTTGAGCACAAATCTCACCAAAACAACACAAAAATCCTCACAAAATTGAAGCTAAAAATTTGGCCAGCCCAAGCATAAATTCCAACTTGTGATTGTTCAATTTTTACTTCATGTGTACCAAGTTAACTAAGCTTACTTTAACCATGATTCTCATGCTAATACAACCAAGAAAACCTAAAGAAATTCTTACCTAATACACCTAACCATACATCAAACACATAGAAGGCATAAACATAAACACATGATCCAAGCTTCAAAACAAGAACCCAAGCCAAGCCATTAACAACCCAAGTATCTTGGTTATCTAAGCACCTTAATTACATGCATATCCTACTAATTTAAAGCATTAAAATTCATGATTTAAGGTTTACCTCAAGCTCCTCAAGCTTTGCAAGTTGCACCAAGAACTCCAAGAATCACCTCTCAAGTAGCAAGCCAAGGTTGGGTGGAATCTAGTTGAACTTCCTCTTGAATCTTGCACTAATTTTCCAAGAACTAGACTTAGGGTTTATGTGAAAATTTTCCTCTCAAGAGGTTCAGCCAAGAGTTCAAGACAAAAGGGCTAATATTTTGTTAAATGGTAAAGTTTACTTAAGAAGCTAATTGTCCAAGTCAAGGTGTTGTAGTGTGATGACACTTGGCCAAATTTTCACCTGGCAAGTTTTTCCCAATTTCCTTCCAATCCTAGTAATTTACTTAAGTTCTGACTTCACCCCAAAACAATTAAATTTCCTAGGGTTTATTAGATATAACAAAAATTAATTCTCTCATTTTCTTAAACTCATTTTTACAAAAGTTAAATAAAGTAAAGAAAATAAGGCCCAAAAATGAATCATATCTTGAATGCTTAAAATAATTTAAATGCATATAAATGGATTAAAAATGGAAACATAAACTTAAAATTCGGAGTTCTCACAACAAGTTCAAACCAAGAGTACTAGATTTGAAAAAGCTGTATTCTCTAGCCAAGAATCTTCGATTGCAACTAGAAATTCAATAGTTGTGCACACACCTGAATGTGTAGTGTAGTAAAATTAAGTTGTTGTTTTTGTCATTACTTACTTGATTGTTTGTTTTGCAACAATGCTAGAAATGGGCCTATGTTTTAGTCCTTTACCATTATTTGGACATGTTCTACCATCATGTTTTGGTTAGATTCTACTAAAATGGCCTTCATTTGGGTGCCCATGTGGACATATGCTAAGATGTAATCTGATGTGCAAAATATTTTTAACTTAATATAATCTTCTTCTACCTATATAGTAAAAGCATGAATGCAATTTGACAAAAGAGTGGTCGTCTCTGCTGATGTGTCCAGCTGTGGTTGGTGAAAATGTGGTCGTCCTCCGCATGCCAAAATCACGTGCCAACTAGAGAGAAGAAGTGGAATTTTTTGTTGCTGTTGTCCTTGTCCGAAAAAGAATGAGGAACTTTGCTTAAATTTGTTTCCAACAAGCGCCATTTCTCTGGTCATCAGATGACCAGCTGGCTAAGCTTTTGACGGTTGGTGATGGTTTGATTGATGACAAGTGTTGGGCGGTGGGCTCAATGTGGGTTGGCATGATTTACAATTTTGCTCTTTTTTTAAAATCAAACACAACATTATTGTCTGTTGCTGAGCTTCTTACTTGCCTTTGAGCTTCGGTGAGAGAACCTTCCGCTCTGCTCTAGAGAGCTGCCAAAAACCGACTTTTTGCTCCTTTCTTTTGATTGAAAAGACTGAAAACTCTTTGTTTCTACGATGTATGCAGACGTTCCTGTGTTTCTGGTGCCAGTGCCACATTTTTCAGATCTCGTCATCATGATCTACGGTAACTGTGCCTCATTTTTCATTTGTTTTTTTCTTGCTCCCCAGCTACTTGCTTCTATGCGCTGAGTTATAAGCTCTTTCCTTTTCTTTCCTGCTTGTTGTCTTGCTGCCTTCTTGTGTCAATTTTAATTCCACTGTTATTGTTCGATTTTAGCTCATGGTGAGTGTGTTTCCTGCATTGTCAGGTTTATTTGGTTTTTTCCCCTGAATCTTATGGCCCGGTGAGCTGTTACTGTTGTATTTGCTGTTTGCTTTGCTTTTTTGCTCATTTTGCCTTTTCTTTTGTTTCTGATGAGTTTATTTAAATTTGCTTATCTGTCGAAATCTTTTGGACTGTGTTTTCCATTTCCCTCCTGCCAATAGTTCTTACATCGCTGTATTGTAGCTCCTGATAAGTGTGTTGCCTGCATTGTCATGTTTGTTTGGTTTTTTCCCCTAAATCTTATGTCTTGGTCAGCTGTTACTGTTACATTGGCAGTTTGCTTTGCCTTTCAGCTCATTTTGCTTCTTCTTTTGTTTTTAATGAGTTTGGTTAAATTTTCTTTTCTGTCGAAGTCTTTTGAACTGCGTTTTCCTTTTTCCTCCTGCCAATAGCTCTAACATCACTGTACTTTTTTTGTAGCTGTTGTCCCGCTATTCTTAGTGCGTGCAGGTTAGCTCTCCTCGTTTTCCTCTTTATGTCCTTATACTTTTTTCCCCTTTGTCCTCTGGTGCGTGTTGTAGCTCATTTGCTCTTTGTCCTTGTATCTTCTTCATTTTTTCCCCCATTGTTGTTTTATTGCATACAGAACCAGATGCTGTCCTCTTTATCTGTTGCTCTACTGTTGGCTGGTCAAGACTTGTTATATAAATCTAAGGTTAAGGTGACACCGCTTACTTTCCCTTCTATATATGCTTAGCTTTTTTACTTTGCATGTTAGCTTGCTTCTGGCCAACAAACATTTGGTTCCTGCTTTTGTTATGCCATTTAAAAAATGTTAAAAGCTTTGCTGGAACTTTTGCCTGCTTTGTGCTTATCTACTCAATTTTCATGGTGCTGTGTAAGAGCTGTGCTTTAGATTTTCTTTGCTCTTTTTTTTTTGTTTGGATAAGAGGCGTTCCATTCATGCCTTTGTTATGCCATTTCTTTGCTTTACAATTTTCCCTTCAACTCTGCCCTCCTTTATGCTTATTTAGTTGGTCCTATTGTGGTGTATTAGAGGTGTACGTTAGGCTTTCTTTCGCTTGCTAAACTATGTAGCAATCAGATGCATAGGAATGCTATGCGCCAAAAAAAAATGCAGAAATGGCACCTCTAAAGAAAGCGGAACTTTTGCGTTCTTGAAGAGAAACTAGAGCTGCAAAGAAAGCTGAAAAACCTTTAGGTTCACGCGTTCGCAAGGTTCCGTTGTGATATGTGGAATCTGGTGTGTCATTCCCAAAAACTCATCGTATGCCATGCTGTAGTGAGGATCTGACTTCTGTCCATTCTCAGCCCTTGGGAAACACAGATGTTGTGCTCCCCGCTGATAATGCTTCTGCGATTAGAGAAGGATTAGAGTTCATGTCGCACCATCTACCTGGTGCCTTTAGTAATCATGCTCCCTCCTCCTTTGCCAAAGAAATTCCTTTGCAAACTATGCCTCCTCCTCAAGGTATATCAGCTTTGCTTACCGTCCAGTTCCTTGATCCATTTAACTCCTGCTCTTTGCCGGCGTTTAGCCTTATTTGCCTTTTTTGGCTATCGTTTATTCCCTTGTATCTCTCAAATTACGACTGCCTCTATTCATAACTGTAGAGCTTCCATTCCGTAATGCCCTTGCATCAGCAAAACATCAGAGGTCGTCTGCTGGTGCAGAGCCGAAAAAATTCCCTTTCCTTCTCCTGATGTCCAGTTCAGAGATGAATGAACTACAGGAAAACATATGAACTTATTGTCACTTTTGCCTGAAAATGAACAATTGATGAGCGATAAACATCCAAAAGTTATACTAGGCTCATTTTCTTTGAATTCGACTCTTACAAACTTTGAACAATCAGGCCAACAAAAACTTCCTTGTGAAAGTAATTCTTTGTCCACTAAAATTTCAGATTCTATTTTAGCACCTTCTTGCACAGGTACTGACTTCCCTTAGCGTATTGCTTATGTTTGCAAAAATGCTGAACTGTTTCGACCAGGCTATAGATAATGAATGCTCATCTTTATAGTCTGGTTTCTGAAAGCCTTCGTCATTTGCTAACCATTTCCCTTTAAGGGACTTTGGTCTATTTTAGAGAGCTTATTCAATTTTGCAATTCGCAGACATACTTTCTGCTCGCAAAACGCAGGTTGGTAGCCGTAGGCCAGTATCTGGTTGTTTGGAGATGAGAAGGAGAAGAGTTAATCCTTCTGCTAATCCATCTATTAGTCAATTTCGTAGCAAAAAACACACCGTACCTGGATCTGTGAGCAAACAGAGATCAGGTTGGAATTTATTTCTGGTTCGGCTTAGCCATTACTTAACTTAGATTCTGATTTATTTAGATGGCCTGTTGAGTTATTAGATATCACACCTACTATTATGAACTGCACTTACTCTGCTCACCAGCTCAGGCTCGGGTATCTATTATTCTTAAAATGTGTGGCTATTCAGGCTTCAATAGATTTAAGAAGTACTGTTTTTTTCCCTCGAACAATACTGTCTCATGCAGTATATATGCCCTTGCTTTATTCGAAACACGGTAGATAGAACAAATGCATGGTGGTAGTAATGACTCGATTCCTAGCATTCACTCCTTTTATTATTAACCAGTTCTGCATCGTTGATATTACAGATCATTAATCCGCTTAGCTGTGAAAAATGAGAGCTAGACTAACAATAAAAAAATTTATTTAAAAAAAACTGCTAACCATCAATTCTTTATATATAGCTACTTCCTGAAAACATCATACATTCCAGGCAAAGCACTACAGCAAGTTAACTTTCCTGCTTGCTTTCCTCGAGTTATACCTAACATTTGGAGATTTTCTTCGCCTGCATGTAATTACATCTTTGTCACTTTCTTTTTTATTAGCTTCTCCAGTCAGATCGATGGTAGAAGGTTTATCTACTTATGGATTAACAAACAGCAACTCAATGGCCTGTTGTTTTCTGCTGAAATGCAATTGCATAGGAGAAGTATAATTTTTTCCTACACATGTTAATGGCATGCAGTGCAGTTATATAAATCCATTTAACATTTCCTATTTTTCTCTCCTAAAACACAGATTCTGCCTGCTGAATTCAAGCTATTACTTAATCAGCACCAGCGCAATACAATCATTCTCAGACATGGTATTTATAAATGGTCGGTTGTGGTCGGTGATCGTTCATTTGAAGAAGGTTGGGATGAATATTGCCATGAGAATATCACTAACAAACATGATATGTTGCTTCTACGCCATATCGGTCATCTCATCTTCGATGTCATCCATTTTTCCGAGCTGCAAAAACAAATTTACCTATCTTGGAGAGTTCTGTTGCCAAATTTATTGCAGGCTGGTGGTGATCATGCACAAGGTCCATTTATGCTTCGCTTTATATCATGCAGTTACTTGTAGCAGGATTCCCTCTAATTTATTATCTGCTAAATAGCTTCGGATAATGCAGATTCTATGATAGGTCAGCTGTGGGTTGCTTCATCAATAAAATCGGATTTAACCCAAAATCTCATTGATTCGGTTTCCTTCTATCAAACCTTTAATACAGCAACCCCAAACACATTGGTAGCCTATCCTTGCACTATTTCGTTCTTCCTCTCTTACTGTATTTCTTTAAAAGAGCTCTATATATTGTGTTCTCCAATCTGTCTTTCATTCATTCCCATTAGAAAATCCCAAGATTTGTCGATCACTTCGTTAATGGACAAAGAACCCCAATGCTTCTTATTAGGACTGGAGAGAAACTTACAGAGATTGGTGTAAAAGGGAAAAAGCTAAAAACAAATTGGCGAAACTTCGTTCTTCAACATCAATTGCAGCATAATGAAGTCCTTGTCTTCATTCCAGAATCATCAACTACCTTCACAGTTTTAATTTTTGATGATAATGGAGTCGAGAGAGTTTTTCCATGGTCTTGCATCTTCAAAATTTATTCTAATTGTCCTGCTTGTACCTAACTTCTGCAGTATGGTTTTCTCTATAAACAAAATTCGCTTTTCTCTTGGAGCTTTTCATCAGACATAGTCGAATTATTTTTTCCATTGAAGCGCACTGTACGTTCCTGCTAAATATGCCTGCATTGCAATGAAATTAAGCACGCAACAACATAAATGCAGTGGTCAAATTTTTTCTTACAGCCTTGCTTATTTACAAGCTTAATCATTTTATAACCAAATAACCTAAATGCAATACATACGATTTATGATATTTTCACTTGAAAATCTGGGCATTTTCTGGACAACATGAAATTAACACCGCGCATCGCGCGGTGATCCCCTCCTAGTTCATACAAATTTGCTTACAACTATGGTAGATAAAACAATTTTTTCTTGCCTTTTGATTCAGAAATAGAGTACATATACATAATGCTAGCAGTCAGAAATGTAATGGCTAGTGTTTTTCTCCATGATGAAGATTGAGCAACTTTGACAATTATGTATTGTTGCTATAGCTCTTGGTTTTCAGCTTGTAAAACGTAGACTTCTGTTTCTAAGGCTGCATATCTGCTTTTCATGCTCATTTGCCAATTCTTCATGCTCCCTGTGCAAGTACATCCCTTTGCTACAACAGTCTAGATTGCAGCACTGCACTTACTTTTTTAGCTTTGCTACAAACTTCAGGATCTACCCATGAAAAGTGTCCACATGCCTGCCCGTTCTGAATAAAAAAAAATATGGCTGTCTAAAACTCTTTTTGACTTATTCATGTACAGAGCAAAATTAAAGACAATAATAACAAATTATTAATGAAAATTCTTACATTGTAATTTGAACAGTCATAAAATCTTCTTCCTGGATTTTCAAGTGTCCAAGAGGTGCACAATGGTGCCTCTTTACCGCATCGACACATTTTTGGGGTAGTCTTTCAATGTTATTTGAACAACATTGTGACATTTTTATGATGCTTTTGGTTGACAAAGAAAACTTTTAGGTGCTGCTGGATATGCTAAAAAGAAAAAAAAAAAAGTTCGCTTGGATGGAAGCATCAGACACCCCCTCTTTTATAACTAATCGAGGGGCATCTTAGTCATCCAAAGGAAACGGCTATTTCCGGTGACAATTTCGGCATGTTCAAATTTCTAACGGTGAATTTGCTTAGCTGGACTTATAAAGGGGGTAAACTGAGGAAAAACAAATGTTGGGGGAGGGTAAAGTGAGAAACGGTCCATACCTAAAGGGGATAAAGTGCAATTAACCCTTTCTTTTATTGGCAAGGCAAGTTTAGTGCTGTCTTTTTTTAGCATTAGCTTGAATTGTAGTGGCAAGTTAGCAATACATTATCATGAGCTTTCTTCACGATTAGTATAAGTTATTTTAATGAATGTTGTTTTCATTATATTGATGGAATCACTACTCGTGAATAGTAGTACTACAAATGGTTTTCTTTAGTGTCATTTCACTAGTTAATTTATTGGGTGAAACAGAAATTATGTTTGAACTCTAAAGTAAAGTTTAAAGCATTGGCTTAAAAATATGCATAGCTGAAGTATATCTGATTCAATACTCCTTGTTGAAATTTTTTAACTAACACAAATTTGAAGAAAATAAATAAATTTGCGGCAGAAAATAATGAAGGGAAAATAAGTCGTGAAAAAGAAGGAATCGGAGACAAAAGTATCTTTCTTTTATTACTCTAAATCTCGACGCACTTTAATGGCTGATGCCTTCTTTTCTTGCCTTTTTTTTTTTTCCCCCTTACTAGGAGCTTTGAAAGTGGTCCTAGACGACACCAAAGGTCCTAAATTGCCTTAATGCTTGAACTAATGGGGAACAACAGCACTACTTGGATTACTTCGCCACTATTAATATTCGACTTGGATGTCAACCTATGTAGTGATGTACTGAGTCTGGCTTTACATATTGTTATTTGCTATTGGTATAATTTCCTGACGAAGTTTTATGATGAATCTCAGCATTTATAATAGTTACAGGTCCTTGTTGTATAATTATGGATCATGCATTTCCACTAAGTTGATTTATTTTCTTTTGTTGAGCAGGGTTATTTTAAATAGGATTAAGCTAATCCAGTCAAACGAAGATTTAATTGCCTCCATTGATCCTACCAAATTTTTTTATATGTATGCCCTAATGATAGTTATATCTTTTAGATGAGCAAGGGACGATGAAGGACATAAGCATCATTGGTTTAAGTGGCATGATCTGTGCTTATCTGGTGTGGAAGGTGGGTAGGAATTCGCTCCTTGCATGATAGTTTTCGAGCTTTGTCGCTGAAGCTGTGGTGGAAGTTTCCAAAGCAAGAGTCTCTCTGAGCTGTCTTTATGTTGCAAAATATTGTGGAGGGGATCATCCATGTAGTGTAAGTTTTACTTCTTATAGCTCATTTACTTGGAAAAGGATGTTATTGCATTGACATGTTGCTGAAAAACATATCACATGGATTCTAGTGATGGATCCTGCCATTTTTGGTATGACAACTGGATGGGGCACTGGTGCTTTATCATCAAGTCAGTGATTTTGTTTTGGATGGGCATTGGCATCATTTTTTGTTGCAAGAATGGCTGCCAGAGTCAATTATCTTTGAGGTTTAAGAATTCAACCTCCTTCATCTTTAGTAGTAGACCGTTAGTTGGGGATTTGACAACTTCAGGAGAGTTTTCAGCCAAATCATCTTTTCAGCTGGTTAAATATTCACTCAATCCTTCGTTTATGTTTTCTAAGATATGGCATTCTGCAATTCCACTTAAATTGTCCTTTTTCATGATGCGCCTATTGAGGTATCATTTACCATTTCCTGATGTTAAGAATGGGTTTTCATGGTACATCAAAATGTGTTTGCTGTTCCGCTTTGCAAGCTGAATCGTTGGATCATTTATTTTGCGAAGGAGACTCAGCTAATCACATTTGGAAGTTCTTTGCAGCTGAATTGGGATTGTTGATAGAAGATTCTTGTGTCCGTCCAATGGCAATGAAGTGGTGGCTTCGTCCTACTAGAAATGTTCAGCTTTCTTTGCTTTTGCAAATTCTGCCGAGTCTTATTTGCTGGCATAGATGGAAATTCAGAAATAAGGCAGTTTTTGAAGGATCTATTGGGTCCTTTCAAGGGATATGTAAGTCCATTTTTTCAGCTTTGAACTTGATTTTTAGTTCATACTTCAAGGTGTGCTTTGATTCTGTCACATGGGCTGAGTTTTTGGCTTCGTTTGTTTCATTTGTACGACTTCCACGTATTACTATGGTGCGTTGGTCTTCTCCATCTCTTTCACTTAGTAAACTATATTCCGGTGGGTGTTCGAAAGGGAACCGTGGCCCTAGTGGTGGGGGTGGTGAGCTCAGGGATTCGTCTGGTGCATTCATCTTTACTTATTCATGTTACTTTGGAATAGCTACAAGCTTGGCAGCTGAAGTTAGAGCTTTGCTTATGGGAGTTAAGTTGTGCATTTCAAACGGTTATAATCTTCTCTATATTGAGTCAGATTCCAAGGTCTTATTACAGATATTGGAAGGTCATTGTTGATGTCCTTGGATGAT
This sequence comes from Coffea eugenioides, assembly GCF_003713205.1. NCBI lineage: Eukaryota > Viridiplantae > Streptophyta > Magnoliopsida > Gentianales > Rubiaceae > Coffea > Coffea eugenioides. Next base: position 38,697,958 of record NC_040038.1, read on the forward strand.
TCAGAAGGATATTGATACATTGCTACACTTCCTTGAATCTTTTGTTTAAGTGTCTCATTGCTATCGTGAAGCTAATAGGCCGGCAGATCATCTTTCCAATTTTGGTGTTTTATATCCATCTGATAAAATTTATGATTCATTTTCTTCATTGCCTAGCCTTGTAAGAGGAGATTTGAAACTTGATCAGATGGGTCAATACTCTTGTTAGAAGACGTTAGTTTTGAGAACATTGTCCTTTTTCTTTTATTTTTTTTAAAATTTTCTTTCGTTCCAAATAGTCATGTAATTTTGGAGGTAAGGTTTCATGTCTTCCTCCATCGGTACTTTTTAATTTTATTAATAAATTCAGGCTGACATCCCTCTCCCGTGTATAGGGTTTGCCAAAAAAAAAAAAAAAACTTATATTATAATTAGCACAACAGTGTCAAACATTCGTTAGCCTCGTAAAATCTAAATCAATGCTAACAGTTTTTTATTAACATGTAGAATGAAAGTGTAGAAATGGTCTGAGAAAGTTTACTTTTGTAACACACATAAAATGGCTCCTTATAATGCAAGAATAACCACTGGTGTAACTTGTAATTTTCATACTTGTACATTTCAGCTCGTTTGGGATTGCAGTGCTTTTGATAAAAAAGCACTTTTATGTACTAAAAGTACTTTTAAAGTGTTTAGTGAACATTATCTTATAAAATTAGGAGTAGAGCTTTTGGTGTTAAAATCACTTTTAGCAAAAATTCAAATTTGATGCTTTTAGAATATTTTTTGTGATATAAAAAATAAAACATCAAATTTAATTAGTTTATCCTATATTATGAACCAAATAAAGAGATAAATACTTTTAAAAATTTTCAAATTACACATTATCCAATACAATAAGTACTTATTGAACTATATCTCCAAACAATATATTTAAAAGTACTTAAACAGTTAATAAGTACTAATATTTAAAGCTCTACTAGGGAAGTACTTTTTAATAAGTTACTGCAACCCCTTAATCTGGTATAATATAAAAAAAAATAGATTACATGTGTTTCCCCCTCCATCCTCATCGATGCTATATGAAGGAGTTAGGGGCGGAGCTAAGACCCCATGGTAAGTGGGGTCAAATTTTAGTACAGTAAAATTTATTTTAAAAAAATAAAAACTACTAACATTATATACAGATTATAATTGTACCCTATGAGTACTCTTTTTTTTAAAAAAAAATGTTGCAAAATCAATTCATTATCAATTTTGTTAAATACATCTTTTTCAATATACGTAACTGAACCTCTTGAATTTTTTAAAATAATTTGCGAATTACCATCAACTTGATCTTCTATAGGTTTCTTTTATAAAATTTATCTTTACCCTATTATAAATAAAAATCATAATAACTTAATTTCGTATTATAAATAAAAAGTTTACCGCCCACTTGAATAATTCTTGTTTTTGAAGACTTTGAAGTTTGAAAAAAAAATGATTTAGATTTTAAAAAAATAAAAACTACTAACATTATATACAGATTATAATTGTACCCTATGAGTACTCTTTTTTTTAAAAAAAAATGTTGCAAAATCAATTCATTATCAATTTTGTTAAATACATCTTTTTCAATATACGTAACTGAACCTCTTGAATTTTTTAAAATAATTTGCGAATTACCATCAACTTGATCTTCTATAGGTTTCTTTTATAAAATTTATCTTTACCCTATTATAAATAAAAATCATAATAACTTAATTTCGTATTATAAATAAAAAGTTTACCGCCCACTTGAATAATTCTTGTTTTTGAAGACTTTGAAGTTTGAAAAAAAAATGATTTAGAGAATTGAACACTCCACTCAATAAAGTTGACCCCTTGTGTTTGGAAATTTTAAATGAAGTCATTCTTGAACTAACTTCCATGGATAATTTGAAATTATTGTGATGGTAAGAATATGAATTTTCAATTTTTTGGGGTCAATGTATATGGGAAAGAGAATTTGATAAAATATAGTGGGGTCACATAAGATGCAACTTTAAAATTTTCCAAACTTCTTAAGTCTAAGAACTAATTTTTCAAAGTTAAGTGGGGTCAACTGACCCCACTTGCTTGTATGTGGCTCCGCTGGAAGGAGTTGAAGTTGTGTTCTTCGTGAAAATTGAACATTGTGGACTTTGTTCGTCGTTTTTTCCTTGTTCTATAGGCAGAGGCTGATATGTGAAAATCTGGTAGCCAGATGCTCAAAAATCAGTTCAAATATTTAATTCAATCGCCCTTCTTGGTAAATTAAACTTGATCACCAGAGAAACCTCCGTACTCAGCTCTAAATTTGAGAGTTAATGTTGAAAATTAGTTTGTAGTATGAAAATGATCATTACTTGTGACATGATCTTTCAATTTCAATTCTAGATGTTTGATTCATGAATTTCGTATAAGATTTATTGGTACATTAATGTATGTTCTCAAGTTCACTAGTTCATTTATGGAACCATTCAATTCATGTACTTGAAGTACTAAATTCATAAATGGACATTAAGTGAAGTTCATGTACTTTTGCTCTTGAATTGCCTACAAATAGAGGTTAATACCTCTCTTGTGGCAACTTGTGCTTAAGGTATGTTAAATTTGCAAAATCAACTTCTTGCATCCCTTTCTTGTGAAAACTAAGATTAAACTTGCTATATAATAATTTTCATTTCCATTGTATCTTAGAGGTAATTTGCCATCTCAATCTGGTTAGGCAAGATAGTGGGGGCAAATAACACCTTAGAGTGATCACATGCCTTGGAAACTCTTTTGAATTCCCAAAAAATTAGTTTAGTCAAGTTCTTGAAATTTTTTTGATAATAGCTTTGTAATAGGTTCTATACACTTGTAATCCCCATCTTCTCCGACAGTTAAGTGGGAGATGATCACAAAGAAATACATTGACGAATTATTTGAGTTGATAATCCCATCTTAATGATCTTGAATAACCTTTTGTTATCAGGATCAATTGTCTAGCATCTAGAGGCAGCCCAATATTGACTTTCGCATTCAAGTTGCGAAGACATCCTTTAGCAACACTAACCAGCATGAATGTGTTCCTAACCTTAATAGACCACATCAAAAGCCTGAAGTTCTAAATCATTCATCATATTCAGAATAAGGCAAACTGACCATTCAACATCTAACCAAAGGCTAAATCAAAATTTTATGCAGTCACTCACCAAATTCTCTCAAATTTTGATTTAAGAACCGAGTAAAGTAATGTAGTATCTATAGTTCACATACAGTACCTTATGTATGTATGGGGTAGAATCGATCGGTCGATCTGGAATTTGTTTCCAAGCTTGCAGCTGCTTTTCCAAATTGTTGACTTGCAAAGCAAATGATGAATCTTTGTCACTGCTATCAATACTGGCTTATCTCGTACTAAGATCATCTTTCTTTGACGTCTTAGAAACTAACTGCAGACAAGTACTATTTTTTTTCACTGATCTCTCGAATAAGCAACCGGTCTTGAAGTCTTTGATATACATAACTGGCCCGAGAGCAAATTGTTCATAATTTTCTGTGCCAGTTTGGTTTGGGCCATGTGAATTCTCAATCGAGCCATCAATCTACAATTCACAATAGATCGATAGAGGAACATCAGCTGAAAAATGCAACAACAAATAATTCATCTAAAACTGTAGAATAAGGAAAGCAAAAACAGCCCCAGGGAAAGAAAAAATGTGCCATCGAGCACTAGAAAGTTCCAAAAAATACATCATGTGAGTTGATATTTACACCGTTTATAACCAGCCAAACAGGTTCAGCACCACATGTAATTAAGTGATGAACATCTAAACTTGCAAGTGCTTGGGCACATTAAATTAGGAAAAGGTAAAAAAGCACAGTTTTCATCTTCAATTTACACCATTCTAATTTGCATTAAAAACTTATATCAATGACTACTAATATCTACAACACTTAAGCAACTAGTTGGTAGGAATTAGCTGTGATTAGTCTAAGAATACAGCTGTATATAGTCTGTAATTACAGACTATATACAGCTGTACATGGCTGACCATTTAACCTAGTTACTTGTATAAATAGATCAATAAAATATATGAAAGATATACTTTTTAGTATATTTAATAACATGTTATCAGAGCCTTGGTGTTTTTCCTTGCTCTCCACTTCACTGAAAATTCCAGCCATTCTTTCTGTGAGAACCCGAAAATTTCCTTATTTTATTTTATTTCACTGGCTTAATTAATTATTTAATTCGACTATTTAAAATTCATTTATATGGAAAAACGCCCCTCTTATGTTTTTAAAGCATTTTGCAAGAAAAGTTACTTTTTGAAAACTCGTTTAGTTCGGAACAACAAGTACACGTTTTACGAGACTATATTTGAATTGAGAGTGTATTAATTTTGAAAATATAAGAATGATCAATAGTAGATTAAAAAAATCATGAGGACTCGAAAAAATGTATTTATTTTAAACTCCTGTTACGAGCTTATTTAAATATTTAATTGTCTGTTTGCCCCCGAATATTATTTTCTAACCTTTTTAGACCCAATTACATGGAACTATGACTTACATGTATTTTTAAAATGATTTGTTACGAAAATTAATTTTTGGAAGCTCGTTTAGTAAAAAAAAAAGTGAATACGCGTTTGGAGACAGTGATCGATTTGAGGATATAGTGAGTTTGAAAAATTGGAGACTTATACATTAGTCTTAAAAATAGGTATTTTTATGTTTAAGTACTCAAGTGATAGTTAGTAGTACTATCGTTATAAGAATTTTTTGAAAATTCCACTCTACCGCGCACAAATCGGAGGTACGCGTTTTCACACGCGCGATTTAATTGAGGGACTTAAGACCATTATTTTTAGACTATTAAGAATGAATAATAATAGTATGAATACAACTGCATTAGAGGTTTAGTGCACAAGTGAAATAAATTCGAGAGGAATCGAGCACGAAACGCGCATGTGCGCGCGCAGGGAGAGGGTTGACTTTTGAACGAATTGTAGCCACACATTAAAGCTTCTCTTGGAAGCTTCATTTTAGACCAAAACCTCTCTCTCTCTTGCTCTCTTCTGGCTGGCTATCTCAAGAAGGAAAACAACCAAGATCTTCAATTTTTCCTTCATCAAATCTCCACCAAATCACACCAAATTTAACCACACTTTACTAAGTACTTTGTGATCATCTTAAGCTACCAAAAGAGCTTCATTGCCACGGCTTTTCTTGAGCATTTTTGGACCAAAAATTTCTGCCTTGATCGTCTAAGAAGGTAATGAATGATCAACCCTTTGAATTTTGACTTATGAAAGTTGTACTGCACTTATAAGTTTAGATATTCATGTGGGTAGCCTTATTTATGTTGAAAAATGTTGTGGGGCTCTATGAACTCCCACTATGGATGGATGGATTGATTTGTTATGTTTTGATGATATTAATGTTAGTTTAGTGCTTAAATTAGTGTAAATGCGTGATATTATGGATGAAAGTTCAAAGGGGAGTGAAGGTGAAAATTTTCCATTTCTGCCCCTGTGTTGTTGGTGACCTTTAGAGTGATTTTTCGTGGTTCTAATGACTTGATTATGATGTATATATGTTGTGTGGGTTGTGTAGAAAGTTTCATCAAAAAATAACGTGATTTGGTTGGTCAAATGATGTGTTTTCAGAAATCAGCAAAACTGAAAATTTTTCCCGTAACTGCCCTGGGAGTGTTTTTGTTTTGGCTATAACTTTTTACTCCGATGTTGAAATTGAGTACCGTTTGTGGCACTGGAAACTAGACATTCCCAGATTTCCAACGGTATAAAACATACATTCTGATTCTACCTTAGCAGTCCGTACCAATCGTTTAAACATGACTGTCCTGTTTCATGTCTACACTGGGAGCTCTGTTTTGAGCAGCGAATTGATGCTCAAATGTGAGCTAGTTGTGGACCGATTTTGAAAATGATTTCTTCTAAGAAATTGTAACTTTATGAATCTAGTTTTCAACACCACTAACCACGCTCAATTCAAGTTGAATTGAGTGAGTTGTGACCAAAATTCGAAACTGACTTAGTGATGAAAAACCCTCTTTTGCCTAGTTGGATGCCTAAATTTTGATTAGGACTTGTTGTTTCGAAATTCTTGGTGTTAACCACCTACCAAAATGTATCTTGGATGTTTTTAGACAATGTCTACATAAATGAACCAGATTTGAGATAATTTCATTGGCTAAATGTTTGAAAATAGAAAACGAAAGCTTGAAGACAGATTTGCTTTCGGATTCCCTTGAACTTTGGTAGTTTAGCTAACTACCTTCCCTTGTGAATTTTTAAGTGAAATTTGGTAGAGGAATAGTTCTCATATGGAAGTTAAAATGTATCAATTTTGGTGTCATTCTAAGACTGTTTTGACGTACGAACAAGTTACCAAAGTTTACTTCCAAATCTGGAAAATTGCCTAACAATCTCGATTTTTGACCAACTTTGAGCTGCTATATCTTGGCGCTCAAAACTCCAATCCTTGTTCCGCTTATTTTGGTTTAAACTATGATTGCGACTCTAATTGAGTTTCGAATTTGAGAGGTTATTTCACATTGTGTGAATTTTGCTAAATTTTCAAACTTTGCCGAAAATCAACCCAAATCTGTCTTGGCATTTCAAAATAGTAACTTTGAGCCGAATTTTGAATGTCTTCCATTTTGAATCTTAGAAAAGTATATTCTAGGAAATTTTAATATTTTGGAAAAATTTTCCAACGGTATCAAGTTTTCCAATTTTGGATCTACGGAGTGCAAAATATGATTTTTCTAAATTTGACACACAAAGCTGAAATTTGCCAATTTCTTAGAAAATGAAATTTTGGGAACTTGACTTCTTTTCTCGATATCACTTGAACATTTTATACTTGATTTCGAAGATGAAAACTTGATTTTCCTTGTGCTTTAAAATCCCCATTTTTAAGCCCTGATTCGCGAGTAATTTAGGCTCGTTTTCATGAAATTTTTCTTAGATTGTACACGGGTGCAATCTTTCTCGATAAATAGGGGTTTTAAGCGATAGTATATAATAGTGATTGTTATTTGCTCAGGCGCTCAAAAGGACCTTTAAGAGGATCTCACGAGAGACGCCTAAAACAAATGCTTGTACTTGTTTCTTGTTCTGGTGAGTGTTCCATATAGGAGTACGTAATTTGAATAAGTCTATGACATGCTTATTCCATGATCATTAAGTGTTAAGTGCTACATGTCAAGTATTTACCGCACTCATGCATATTTAAGTAAGGTATACTTGAATTACTCGACATGAAATGCTTGAATTGCATATTTACGTGAAGTGTTTAAATGATTAATTATGCTATGGCTGTATAAGTCGGCTGGAGTGAATCTCCTCGATTCTTAAGTGGTAAAAGTGAGAAACGGCCAATGGCGGCCTATTAAAATGACTAATGTCTACCAATTAATCGTGATTACTACCGTTAACCGTTAACTGTCAACCGTTAACCATTTACCGTAATTACTTACCGTTTTTCTATCTACTTGATTATCTGGTACTTGATTACCGTAAATTACATGTTCACATGAAATTATCAGATATTGCTTACATGTGTATGTGTTAATTGTTGCTAGTAATTGCTCATATGAAATTGTCCACCATTTTAAGGCGAGTGTGTACTTTATCTCACTCGACCTACCAAAAGAATAAATTTTTACTGTTCGCCAAACTATTTGATTACTTGTGCATGTTGTAAACTCTGACGGGATTTTTTTTATCAATGCAAGTTTAATTCCGAATTTACACCCGTTGGACTGCAAGTATACAGGTCGCAATTGTAGTACGAGATGTGTATCGGGTCGATCCCACGAGGAGCAATTTAAAACAATTATTAGATACTAATTTACTCTATTATTTAGACTCACAATTAATTTGAGCAGAAACTTCAGATTTTAATTCAACTACAAGAGTTCTTAACTAGATAAATGCAATTTCACAATAGGAGTAGAATTCACTAAATATTAAGATCTAGGGATGTAGATTCCACTTATGACACAAAAGATCTAAAATGAATTAATTCAACACTTGTTACTGCTCTTGTTTAACCAAGGATTCATTTCCAGAAATACCAAAATCACATTCTCATGATAATAATGGGTTAAAACAGATTAGTTTTTCCTAATCTCTTGGTAAATACTAAATCTGTTCTTATTCACACATGAAATGCAGATTTCATCCACTTGAATGTATTTCTATTCTCATGAATATACAACTCAAGTTCTACTTGTGTCATTCCATTATTTTTACCATTTCTCAATGAGTAAAAACAACTATAAACCTGCTATTGGTGATCAAGCAACAACAAGTAATCCAACATACACAAGTAGATAAGTTAATACAAGATATAACAAGCATAAATCACAATCACTTCATATCATTTGGCCATAAGCTTCATCTACTCCCTAGATAAAGAAAATTAGCTACTCATGAATGATAAAACACTCATAACTTCATTAATGCAAATCATCATAAATTTACAAATACAAAAAGAGTAAAGAAAGTCTTAGCCAAGATATGGTGAAGCCTTCCAAAAATCTCCTTGTCTTGAACTTAGATGATTACAAGATGAAACCTCAATTGTCCTTTGCAAGTACCTAGCTAGAGAGAATATGTTTTTCTGTAAGAAGCTAAGCTACGAATTGTTCCCAGATCTCTCCCCATATCTCTGCATAAAAAACACTCAAATGCTCCATTTTTCCAAGTCAAATTCTATCCTTTGATTCCCAAATCTCCACTTTGTTAGCATAGTCAAAAACCAATATTTTTGACTTGAAAATAAGCCACTTTTCTTGCCCTTTTGTCTTCTGAAGCATGTGCACCGAATTTCCTTGCATCTTATAGCTGGAAAGTGGTATGAACACAAGAGAATTGGCTGAGTCAAATTGCAGAATTTCGGCTATAAAACGCGCCTACACAAAACGCGGTTACAAGTCACGTTTTGTGTACTCGCGTATTCACTTTGGCCTTACTTCATCTGCGATTTTCCCTATCATAAAGGCCGAACTAGCTTTTGTGCAAAACACAAAAGTTGTAGCCCTTTGAGTTAGCTTTCCAATGCTTCAAGAATCATCCAAATCGGAGCTTTGTAGCCTGAGATATGATCGAAATACTGTCACCTGTTCAAACCTCTGTTTTAACTTCCGACCACAGGGTGCAGCTTCTGTATTCCAACGTTTTGCCCATGAAGATGGCAGAAATGGATTTCGATGTCTTCATACGAATTGTAGGTCTCTTTCTTAGCTTTAAAATGGTATAAAAATCACCTCAATCCGATAAGTGTAGCTCCAGATATGGTCAAAATACTGAAAAGTGTCAAAACTGACTTGTATTGCATTTCCTCACTTGAACGTTTTTCACTTCATTCTTCTTGTTGCCACTTAAATTCATCACCAAATCTCTATTTTTCTCCTCAATTGACCTCCTTTGGTGATTGATTCATTATTCCTGCATAAAAATGAAGTTTTTACTATTAAAATCAATAGAAATGCAATATTATCCACTTTTACCAAAAATATATAATTTTACCAAAAACCTCTTTATTTTAATTATAAAACTAAATAATCAACTCAAAATTAACTAATAAAATGCACTTAAAAATACGTAAAATAAACTCTTATCAAATACCCCCACACTTGAATCATTGCTTGTCCTCAAGCAATATAAAATTCCAACCATCAATGATCCAAAAATTTAAAATAAACATATGTAGTATTTCAACTCCATTTCCTTGAATCAAGGTAAATAACCCTTATGTGATCTTTCCATTAAGTTCAAGTACTCATAATATCAAGCAAAGAAGAGCCAAGTATACCATAATTTTACCAATTCAACTCAACTTCTTATTTTTATCCAATTTCGCAAGCAAGCAACTCCTATAGTCAATAAAGATGCTAACTAATCTCATGATCAACTTCTTATTTTTCTTAAAGAGGGATTTAATTTACTTTTATATATATATATATATATATATATATATTTTAAGGATTAAATATTACTTAAGTTGTGAAAAATGCCTTTTGACGCGAAGATCAACATTTTTAGATGCAGATCCCCGGTTACTCAACATTTCACATACTCAAGTTGCTTTGCATACTCTTAATTCAAGTACCTTTTTACGCGAATGTCGACATTTGTAGATGCCAACCCCCGGTTACTCGGTACGAGAATCATTGGAGTAGAATAACCATTTTTTTTTTCTTTAACAATATATAATAAAATTCCCTCTAAGAGTAATCATGAGAAGAGTATGACACTTATTAACCATATTAATTTCTTATCTTATAAAATTAGATAAAAAGAAGAATTTTCATCAAATATACAAAATGTAGGCATAATTTTCTCCACTTTACTAGATATACTTTCCTATAGATGTAAAAATTATAATCACATAAAAATCATTTCCAAATTTCATGAGAAAAGAAGTATCAAAACCGCATATATTTATTTCAAAAGGATAAGTGACAAAATTTTATTTATTTATTATAGTTAATAACATATATATGTATAAGGTTTTGGAAAAATTTTGACAGAGTCTCCCCTTAAAAGTGGACTAAATCTCCCTGCCAGCAACCACAAGAAACACCATTTAAGCACAAGAATTATATCAAACACAACTAAAATCACAAGTACCACACATTTCTTCCCCCACACTTAGAATACACATTGTCCTCAATGTGTAGGGAAAGAAAAGAAAAGAAACAAAAGAAAGGAACAAGTGACTCCCCAAGTGAGATGACTGCAGTCCAGTGAAGCCTTGAATCATGAGTCATCGACCGCTCAACCATCCACAGTCAACGATCTACTAGTTACTGCCACAAGTTCCAATATTCAAAATAAGGAATGTAAGTTAACATTTTTCAAACAAAAGATAAAAATAACAAGCAAACAAAAGAAAAGCCAGCCAAAAGGGAAGCCTCAATCATCCTCTTCATCGCCATCTTCATCATCATCGATGGGAGGTGGGCGTGTGCCTAAATGATCTTCAATTCGGTCCAGGCGAGTATCCATTCTGGCTAAATGATGGTCGATGTCGTCCAAGCGACCGAAAAGCCGCTGCCAGTTGGTCTGTGGCGGAGGAGGAGGTGGTGCTGCAGTAGATGGTCCAGCTCCATCGCGACCATGTCTAGCCTTTTGTCTCCGCTCCTGAACAGGGCGTGGAATGTCTCCCGTGCCAATACCAAGGCGGCGAAGAGTAGTGATAGTCATCTCAGCACGTGGTGGAACATACTCCCGCCGCATGCCTTCCAAGGGAACTTCAAAACGGGGGAAGATTAAAGTCAGTAGACGAGGAAATGAAAGTTTGAAAGAAGTTGTCTTACGCCTCGCCGTAGACCTAATGTGGCTGATGATGATGTTCGGCAATGAAATTCGAGCATACGGGGAAGTTCGGTTGTGGAACATGTAATCAAGGAAGTAAATATCGCTCTTGCGAACCTCCGTGTGCCCCGTCTTCTTTGGGATGACATTGTGAGCCATCATGTAAATGATAAGCCGATGACGAGGTTCGAATACATTTGCCAATATAGTCTCCTTTCTGGTAGAGCGAAAAGGTTGGTACTCGAGACCAAACCTAGCCATGGCCAATGATGGATCCCACCTCCTATTCGGGGGAACAAACTCCTTCTTCAAGTCTACTGGACGTCCGTCATCCATACACCCCAAAATAGCAGCCAAATCTTGCCGTGACAAGGTGATTCGTCTTCCACGCACCCAGGACTCAATTATTTCTCCACTATGGCGCGCCTTACTTTCAATGTTGGCGTAAAACTCGCGCACCAGGTCTGGGTAGTAATGGTTTGGAAGGGTGAGAATCGGAGCCCATCCTAGCTGAGCAAAAGCTTCTGAGATGTTGTACATCATCTCAACTGGTGGACTGACGTGCATCTCAAATAAAAACTCCAAATTAGCACGCGCCTCATGCCACTCCTGATTCCTGCGAGTGTTGAACCGAGCACTGTCAAATACAGACATTCCCGCTCCACGAGAAGTGCCCTCACCAGGTTGACGACTCACTGGCGGAGGAGAAGGTGAACTCTCCTCTTCAGATACTTCCATTTGTTCATTTTCCTCCCTCTCCTCACTGCTAGAGGACGAGGTTATTACACGTCTTCCCCTTGGCATAGTACCTCAATCACGTAGAAGGATGTTTGGTGATGCTAAAAATGTCAAAAGCCCTATGAAACAACCTCCAATTGACCTCCAATTGAAGAAATTAGAGTTTAAGAACCCTAACCTTCAATCGCTCAAAAACCTGATTTTAGGTGTTTTTCTTTGATTTTAATCGGTTAAAAAGGTTGTATGAAGCTCAAAAGGCGTTGGGGTGATGATTTCTAGCAAGATTATGGAACAAAATGGAAGATTTGTGAGTTGGGTAGAAGAGAAAAGGAAGAAACGCGGCTGGAAAATGGAAAAGTGAAGAAATGTTCTGGAAATCGCGTTTTTGAAGCAAAAATGTGAACTGAAAACGCGACTGAAAACGCGCCTTCAACGCGCGTTTTTGAAGTCGCGTTTTCTGCACAAATATTGCAGAATTGAAAACGCGTTTAAGCGTTAAAACGCGAATTGAAGTCGCGTTTTACTGTGTCGCGTTTTATGTTTTTGCTCAGGCGAGAAAACGCGACTTCCTAAAAAACGCGACTTCAAGTCGCGTTTTAAAGGCGCGTTTTCTGTTCTGCAGGCGCAGAATTGAAAACGCGATTCTGAGAAACGCGACTTGTAGTCGCGTTTTCTTGGAAAACGCGTTTTCTGCTTCGATTTTTAGCAGAATTTCAACTTTTGAAAAATTACAAAATGTACCCCAGTGACTCAAAATGCATCATAGATCATTTGTTTGCCAATTTTAATGACTGGAACAAATGTAAAACATTAAAAACCTGCATTTTACCCCTTTATAATGAATCAAAAACACCTTTAACGCAAATCGAGGGGTTGAGTTGCTTGATCGAAGTTTGCCCTTTTCACCTCAAATGGTCATTCTTGCTTCCATTTGCCAACCCTATCACACAAAAACAACAAATTAACTAAAACACTTATTCAAGTCTAAAAATCACAAAAATTTAACACAAATAACATAAACATTGGGTTGCCTCCCAATTAGCGCTTTTGTTTATAGTCGTTGGCTCGACTGAAAGAGTTGAATCACTTTAGAGCATTAGGGAGCGATTTTCTCCCCATGGGTCGAAACTCCCGAGCCAATCCACCATGTGGTGAACCATGCATTGATCTTCATAGTCCAATTTCCTCAAATGCCAAGGAGGAATATTAGACTTGTCATAGAGAGGCTCAACTTCACCTTGGAGTGGATTTTGCTTGTCTTTTCTGAATTGGCTCAACTTTTCACCATTTTCTTCATGGAATGGCGAATTTATTAAGCCAACTTCCATCCTTATCTTCTCCTCCTTTGTTCCTACACCATGAAAGTTAGTACCAAGGACATTTATAAATTTAACTTCTTCGGTCCTTTCTTGGTTAACCTTTTCATCATATGGCATATTAGACACAAGAGCAGTAGGCTCTATACTCCCTTCTTTATTATCCAAATTGAATTCCAATTCCTCACCATTAACCCGTAATATAAGCTTACCTTTTTCTACATCAATCATAGTTCGTGCAGTGGCTAAAAACGGTCGTCCTAGAATAATTGGCATTCTCACATCTTCTTCAATATCTAAGACAACAAAATCCACAGGTATTATAGATTGTCTTACCTTTATGAGCACATTTTCCAAAATACCCGTGGGACGTGTGATTGACCGATCCGCCAATTGCAATGTAATATTGGTAGCTTTTAGCTCTTGAAGTCCCAATCTCCGGGCAACCGATAACGGCATAAGTGACACACTTGCACCTAAATCACATAAAGCATTAGAAAAATGCAATTGACCAATAGTGCAAGGAATAGAAAAGCTTCCCGGATCTTTCAATTTAGGAGGGAGTTTATTCTTAATCAATGCACTACACTCTTCCGTTAATGCTATCATCTCATTATCTACAATTTTCCTCTTCTTTGACATGATGTCTTTCAAGAAACGTGCATAAGAGGGAATCTGTGTTATAGCATCAATGAAAGGAATGTTAATGTGCAATTGTTTAAACATTTTGAAGAACTTTTCAAACTCCCGATCCTGTCCATCTTTCTTCAACCTGTGAGGAAAAGGTATCACATTAGAATTTAATTTGGGATGAAGTGCATCAATATCAATGATAACATGATCATTTTGACTTTCTTGCTCCCCTTCAATTGCTTGCTTCTTGTCTTTTTCACCACCTGAATTTTCAAAATCGAATCCCTCAACCGTTTTACCGCTTCTAAGAATGATTGCATTGACATGCTCTCTCGGATTCACTTCGGTTTTACTTGGTAATTCACCAGGGTTTCTATTGTTGATCACATTGGCAATTTGACCAATTTGAACCTCCACATTCCTGTACATTGTAGTGAGTTGATCCAGTCTCCCTTCTACTCGTTCAAATCTGTCCGAAGTCACCTTAGCAAGTTTTTCCACCGCGATCTCCCAACTTGGTTTAGTTTCAGCCTGTGGTTGCCTTGGTTGAAATCCCGGCGGATTGGTTGGCCTTTGTTGATTGCCTTGATCTTTCCATCCAAAGTTTGGATGATTTCTCCACCCCGGATTGTAAGTATTCGAGTAGGGATTATTTGGAGCATTTCGGTTGTAATTATTGACAAATTGTACCTGCTCAGAATCAACACACTCATTAATATCATGTTCACCTCCACAGAAAGAACAACAAGCTACGTGAGCATTAGATGAACTTGGGCTAACTCCACCTTGTCTACTCAATAACTTCATCACGTTATTCATTTGGGCACTCAACATATTGAGAGTGTCCATTTCTATCATACCTGCATGACGTCTTGTATTACCTCTCTCATTGGCCCATTGGTAGTTATTTGCTGCCATTTCTTCTATCAAATTATGAGCCTCTTGGGGTGATTTACCCATTAAAGCTCCACCTGCGGCTGCATCAATAATAGTTTTAGTGGAGAAAGATAAACCATTATAAAAGGTTTGTATGATTAACCATTCCGGCAGTCCATGATGTGGACATTTCCGAAGCAAATCTCTAAACCTTTCCCATGCCTCATATAATGATTCTCCCTCCAA
Organism: Coffea eugenioides; assembly: GCF_003713205.1. Lineage (NCBI taxonomy): Eukaryota > Viridiplantae > Streptophyta > Magnoliopsida > Gentianales > Rubiaceae > Coffea > Coffea eugenioides. The sequence goes on from NC_040038.1 coordinate 38,713,091, forward strand.
TTGACTAAAACTAGTGATATCCATTCTAAGCTTAGCAGTCTTTCCTGGTGGAAAATACTTATTTAAGAATGCTCTTGATAAATCATCCCATCCGGTGAAAGTATTAGGAGCATGAGAGTGTAGCCAAAGTTTGGCCTTATCTCTCAATGAAAATGGGAACAATCTTAGCCTTATAGCATCATCACTAACTCCATTCATTTTAATTGTATCACAAATTTCCAAGAATGTAGCTAAGTGTGTATTAGGATCTTCTACTGCATTACCTCCAAATTGAGATTGTTGAACCATTTGGATAAGTGATGGTTTAATCTCAAAGTTGTTAGCATTTACCGTAGGCCTTACTATGCTTGTTTGAGATCCTTGTGTTCCCGGTAGAGCAAAATCTCGTAGAACTCGCCTATTTGCTTCATTTTCCGCCATTTCTTCTTCAAATGGTAGTTCTATCAAAATTTCCTCTATCGGTTGCCAAATCTCTTGTTCCTCTTGCTGTTGTGTGTGCCTCCTTTGTCTACGTAGTGTCCTCTCAATTTCTGGATCGACAGGTACGACTTCTCGAGACTCCCGGTGCATACACTACAAACAGAAATAAGGGATATTATGCAACTTCAATTGTCAAAAACTGATTACAAAATAAGATTAAATATAAAAAAAAATAATACTGTCTAAATTAATAAAGATGATTAGGCTCTAATATTGCCGCTCCCCGGCAACGGCGCCAAAAACTTGACGGGATTTTTTTTTATCAATGCAAGTTTAATTCCGAATTTACACCCGTTGGACTGCAAGTATACAGGTCGCAATTGTAGTACGAGATGTGTATCGGGTCGATCCCACGAGGAGCAATTTAAAACAATTATTAGATACTAATTTACTCTATTATTTAGACTCACAATTAATTTGAGCAGAAACTTCAGATTTTAATTCAACTACAAGAGTTCTTAACTAGATAAATGCAATTTCACAATAGGAGTAGAATTCACTAAATATTAAGATCTAGGGATGTAGATTCCACTTATGACACAAAAGATCTAAAATGAATTAATTCAACACTTGTTACTGCTCTTGTTTAACCAAGGATTCATTTCCAGAAATACCAAAATCACATTCTCATGATAATAATGGGTTAAAACAGATTAGTTTTTCCTAATCTCTTGGTAAATACTAAATCTGTTCTTATTCACACATGAAATGCAGATTTCATCCACTTGAATGTATTTCTATTCTCATGAATATACAACTCAAGTTCTACTTGTGTCATTCCATTATTTTTACCATTTCTCAATGAGTAAAAACAACTATAAACCTGCTATTGGTGATCAAGCAACAACAAGTAATCCAACATACACAAGTAGATAAGTTAATACAAGATATAACAAGCATAAATCACAATCACTTCATATCATTTGGCCATAAGCTTCATCTACTCCCTAGATAAAGAAAATTAGCTACTCATGAATGATAAAACACTCATAACTTCATTAATGCAAATCATCATAAATTTACAAATACAAAAAGAGTAAAGAAAGTCTTAGCCAAGATATGGTGAAGCCTTCCAAAAATCTCCTTGTCTTGAACTTAGATGATTACAAGATGAAACCTCAATTGTCCTTTGCAAGTACCTAGCTAGAGAGAATATGTTTTTCTGTAAGAAGCTAAGCTACGAATTGTTCCCAGATCTCTCCCCATATCTCTGCATAAAAAACACTCAAATGCTCCATTTTTCCAAGTCAAATTCTATCCTTTGATTCCCAAATCTCCACTTTGTTAGCATAGTCAAAAACCAATATTTTTGACTTGAAAATAAGCCACTTTTCTTGCCCTTTTGTCTTCTGAAGCATGTGCACCGAATTTCCTTGCATCTTATAGCTGGAAAGTGGTATGAACACAAGAGAATTGGCTGAGTCAAATTGCAGAATTTCGGCTATAAAACGCGCCTACACAAAACGCGGTTACAAGTCACGTTTTGTGTACTCGCGTATTCACTTTGGCCTTACTTCATCTGCGATTTTCCCTATCATAAAGGCCGAACTAGCTTTTGTGCAAAACACAAAAGTTGTAGCCCTTTGAGTTAGCTTTCCAATGCTTCAAGAATCATCCAAATCGGAGCTTTGTAGCCTGAGATATGATCGAAATACTGTCACCTGTTCAAACCTCTGTTTTAACTTCCGACCACAGGGTGCAGCTTCTGTATTCCAACGTTTTGCCCATGAAGATGGCAGAAATGGATTTCGATGTCTTCATACGAATTGTAGGTCTCTTTCTTAGCTTTAAAATGGTATAAAAATCACCTCAATCCGATAAGTGTAGCTCCAGATATGGTCAAAATACTGAAAAGTGTCAAAACTGACTTGTATTGCATTTCCTCACTTGAACGTTTTTCACTTCATTCTTCTTGTTGCCACTTAAATTCATCACCAAATCTCTATTTTTCTCCTCAATTGACCTCCTTTGGTGATTGATTCATTATTCCTGCATAAAAATGAAGTTTTTACTATTAAAATCAATAGAAATGCAATATTATCCACTTTTACCAAAAATATATAATTTTACCAAAAACCTCTTTATTTTAATTATAAAACTAAATAATCAACTCAAAATTAACTAATAAAATGCACTTAAAAATACGTAAAATAAACTCTTATCAAACTCTAAGCTGAACTTGGGCCCTGCTCTTGGTTACTGACCTACTCGAGCCAGGATTGGGCTCGGTCGGGTAGGTTGGAACCCTGGACCACCGTTTCGATATACTCGAATATTACCACTGGAGGGATAACGTGATGACCAGACAAACCGAGGGATTATGAAGTTATAATGTGCAGTTGACCGAAATGGTTCTATTGGAACACCGTATCCTTCAATGTATGTTTATTTTGCATAATGATAACTGTTTCATGCTAATGTGTCAACGTGCAACCATGAGCCATACCTGTGATATGCTCAAATTACTCGTAACATGATAACCGTCTCATATAAATGTGTCAATGTACAATCGTGAACCAAATATCTATCATGCCTAACTTGTTTGATTTATTAGAACTGCTAGAGTGTCTTGGAACCTCATTGGGCTGTGTAGTTCATTCTACGATTTTGTTTTACTTAACAGGACTCGAGACCAAGAGTGTTCGTGAATAGTATTAGATTATTTTCTTTTGAAAACTTTAAGTTGTATTATAGCGGATGGATATAGTACATATTCCACTGGATTGTATTTAAGATTGAAAGTTAACTAATTGTAAGTGTGAGATATTTTGAAATACTTTAATTATATATTGAAGTTATTTGAAGTATTCCTAGTTTTGAATGATAGATTGTACCGAGTCCTGGTGAGAGTTGGGCAGGCATCCCATCGATACCTTTGGGTTCGCCCTTGGGAGAAGTGGGGGGATCACAGTTGGTATCAGAGCTTAGGTTTTAGATCTTTGTAGTGTGTCCTAAGTTTAAAAGTTTAGAATGTCAGATTGTGGGACTGATTTGAAAGTTAAATGACTATTTGTAGGGACAAAAATCAATGCCACTTCACGTGGTCTCTACACGGGACAAGATTGAATCAAGTGGTGTTATGGTCCTTACTATGTGATTGAGTAAAGGCTTAAGTGCCCTTCTAGAAATGTAATATGTGAATCATGAATGTGATATGTTGTAAAACCTTTATCTTGATCCTTGGAGGAAATTTGATATGTATGTTGGATAGGAATCTCGAATGTGGTGATTTACTCTTGGGACCGGCCGGCTCGAGTTGTGAATTACCTTATTTCGGATTCTTATACCCGAGTACTTCGAAGTTGAGGGCAATTCTAAGGACTTGAGATCTCCATTTGTGGGGAATAAGAATGAATCGATGTTTCACGTGAATGGTTATAGGAAACCAATAATTGTTTGGCCATGACAGTACAATAATTAAGAGTGGGATGCAGAGAAGATTGTAGCCTAGAAGATCCTTGTGTTGGGATTGAAGTTGAACATGTTAGGGAACGGGAATCATTTAGTTCCAATTAATCTAGTGAAACACTATTTGTGATCTTTCGTAGTGGGATGATGGGAGTAGAACTTAAGAGTTTGTACCCTGGAGATGAATGTACTTTTGATAATCACTTGTTTATTTTTGTTTATTGACTTTGACTTGATATGAATTTTACTTGACTAAAACTTGTGTTATGATTTAATGAGCTCTAGTTTGTGTTTACTTGCATAGTGATAATGTTATTTGTGTAAGTGATTTCCTTTTCTTTAAAAGTTGTTACTAGTATGTGTGCATAGTTCAATTATAGGTTGGTGTGAGGTTTATACATATGCATATAGATTAGCTGTGAACATGAAAACTAAAGGACAACGAAAGCGACCTCAACCTAGACAACCCCGAAATCAAAGAGTAGATAATGAGTCTGATATTGATCAAAATGCCGAGCCAAGTGCTGGGAAAGGAAATGACTAAATGAGAGTAGTTTTAACTCGCATGACGGATATACTAGAGCTCTTAGTAGCTCAACAGGGTCAAGGGGTTGGACAAGAAAACCAACGTGGAAACCAAGAGATAGGGGAGGATCGAGTTTTAGAGCGGTTTTAGAAATTCTTCCAGCCTAAATTTTCTGGAGGGTCTAACCCAGAAGTGGCCGAGAATTGGTTAGAAAATAAAATAAATATATTTGATGCCATGGACTACACAGAGGAAAGCCAAGTCACTTTTGCTGTATTTCAACTTGAAGGAGCGGTCCGAGCCTGGTGGAATGTTATAAGAAATAAGTGAAAAAGAGATCAAACTCCAAGAATTTGGATAAACTTTGTACGTGAGTTTAATGAGAAATTTCTCCCTCCGCTTGTCTAAGAAAATAGAGAAGACGATTTTATAAAGTTTCATCAAGGAACTTCAAGTGTGGCTGAGTACGAAACACACTTCACGAAATTATCTACTTATGCTCCAGAATTGGTGACTACTGAACGGAAGAGAATAAGACGGTTTATCCATGAATTAGATTTAGAAATCCAAGATGCCCTTGGCGCAGCACAGATTGAAACATTTAGTGACGCTCTTGAGAAAGCGCAAAGGGTAGAGAGTGCAAAATCCCAACTGAGAGCCTTTCAAGCGAAGAAAAGATATGCATCCGACAATAGACCCAGAGAAATTGGACCACCACCCAAAGTTAGAAAAGGAGAGGATGGTATAAGACTATTACTCCCTGCATCACTCATGATAAAGGAACCAAAAGGAACTATATAACTAGGAACTCCAGTCGGACAGATACGATCAAAGGAAACCTCACAAGCAAGTCAAGTCACAATGTCTCGTCCGACCTGTGGATATTGTGGAAGGACAAACATACCGAAGAAAACTGTTGGCTAAAAGGACGAAAATGTATGGGATGCGGGAGTACCAACCATAAAATTCACGACTGTCCAAGGAGGTATCCCTGAGAGACTACCACTCAACGAGGAAATAGAACTAACCCTCGGCAAGTCAATGGAAGAGAAAACCGACCAGTGGCATCTGCAAGAACATATGACATGATCACACAACAAGGTTTAGGGTTATCTGAGATCATAGAAGGTATAAATTTCGAGAATGAAATTCTTTTAAGGAGGGGAGGTTGTGAGGACCCGAAAATTTGCATATTTTATTTTATTTTACTGGCTTAATTAATTATTTAATTCGACTATTTAAAATTCATTTATATGGAAAACGCCCCTCTTATGTTTTAAAAGCGTTTTGTTAGAAAAGTTACTTTTCGAAAACTCGTTTAGTTCGAAACAACAAGTACACATTTTTCGAGATTATATTGGAATTGAGAGTGTATTAATTTTAAAAAAATAAGAATGATCAATAATAGATTAAGAAAAGTCGTGAGGACTCGTAAAAATGTATTTATTTTAAACTCCTGTTACGAGATTATTTAAATATTTAATTGCCTGTTTGCCCCGAATATTATTTTCTAACCTTTTTAGACCTTATTACATGGAACTATGACTTACATGTATTTTTAAAATGATTTGTTACGAAAATTAATTTTTGAAAGCTCGTTTAGTGAAAAAAAAAAAGTGAATACGCGTTTGGAAACAGTGATCGATTTGAGGATATAGTGAGTTTGGAAAATTGGAGACTTATACATTAGTGTTAAAAACAAGTATTTTTATGTTTAAGTACTCAAGTGATAGTTAGTAGTACTATCGTTATAAGAATTTCTTGGAAATTCCACTCTACCGCGCACAAATCGGAGATACGCGTTTTCACACACGCGATTTAATTAAGAGACTTAAGACCATTATTTTTGGACTATTAAGAGAGAATAATAATAGTATGAATACAAGTGCGTTAGAGGTTTAGTGCACAAGTAAAATAAATTTGAGAGGAATCGAGCACGAAACGCGCGCCTGTGCGCGCGGGGAGAGGGTTGACTTTTGAACTATTCGTAGCCACACATTAAAGCTCCTCTTGGAAGCTTCATTTCAGACCAAAGCCTCTCTCTCTCTTGCTCTCTTCTGGCCGGCTATCTCAAGAAGGAAAACAACCAAGTTCTTCAATTTTTCCTTCATCAAATCTCCACCAAATCACACCAAATTTAACCACACTTTTCTAAGTACTTGGTGATCATCTTAAGCTACCAAAAGAGCTTCATTTCCACGGCATTTCTTGAGCATCTTTGGACAGAAAATTTCTGCCTTGATCGTCTAAGAAGGTAATGAACGATCAATCCCTTGAATCTTGACTTATGGAAGTTATATTGCACTTATAAGCTTAGATATTCATGTGGGTAGTCTTATTTATGTTGAAAAATGTTGTGTGAACTCTATGAACTCCCACTATGGTTGGATGGATTGATTTTTTATGTTTTGATGATATTAATATTGGTTTAGTGCTTAAATTAGTGTAAATAAGTGATATTATAGATGAAAGTTCAAAGGAGAGTGAAGGTGAAAATTTTTCATTTCTGCCCCTGTGTTGTCGGTGACCTTTAGAGTGATTTTTCATGGTTCTAATGACTTAGTTATGATGTATATATGTTGTGTGGATTGTGTAGAAAGTTTCATCAAAAAATAACATGATTTGGTTGGCCAAATGATGTGTTTTTGGAAATCAGCAAAATTGGAAATTTTTCCCGTAACTGCCCTGGCAGTGGTTTTTTTTTTTGCTATAACTTTTTACTTCGATGTCGACATTGAGTGCCATTTATGCCATTAGAAACTAGACATTCCCAAATTTTCAATGGTATAAAATTCATATTCTGATTCCACCTTAGCAGTCCATACCAATCATTTAAACATGACTGTCCTATTTCACGTCTACATTGGGAGCTCTGTTTTGAGCAGCGAATTGATGCTCAAATGTGAGCTAATTGCGGATAGATTTTGAAAATGATTTCTGCTAAGAAATTGTAGCTTTATGAATCTAGTTTTCAACACTACCAACCACGCTCAATTCCAAGTTGAATTTAGTGAGTTGTGACCAAAATTCGAAACTGACTTAGTGATGAAAAACCCTCTTTTGGCTAGTTGGATGCCTAAATTTTGATTGGGACTTGTTGTTTCGAAATTCTTGATGTTAACCACCTACCAAATGTATCTTGGATGTTTTTATACAATGTTTACATAAATGAACCAGATTTGTGATGATTTTATTGGATAAATGTTTGAAAACGGAAAACGGAAGCTTGAAGACAGATTTGCCTTCGGATTCCCTTGAACTTTGGTAGTTTAGCTAACTACCTTCCCTTGTGAATTTTTAAGTGAAATTTGGTAGAGGAGTAGTTCTCATATGGAAGTTGAAATGTATCAATTTGGTGTCATTCTAAGACTGTTTTGACGTATGAACAAGTCACCAAAATTTACTTCCAAATCTGGAAAATTGCCTAACAATCTCGATTTTTGACCAACTTTGAGCTGCTATATCTTGGCGTTCAAAACTCCAATCCTTGTTCCACTTGTTTTGGTTTAAACTTTCATTGCCACTCTAATTGAGTTTCGAATTTGAGAGGCTATTTCACATTGTGCCACTCTAATTGAGTTTCGAAATTGAGTTTTGAATGTCTTCCATTTTGAATCTTAGAAAAGTATATTCTAGGAACTTTTAGTACTTTGGAAAATGTTTCCAACGGGACCAAGTTTTCCAATTTTGGATCTACGTATTGTAAGATATGATTTTTCTAAATTTGACACACAAAGCTGAAATTTGCCAATTTCTTAGAAAATGAAATTTTGGGAACTAGACTTCTTTTCTCGATATCACTTGAACATTTTATACTTGATTTCGAAAATGAAAACTCGATTTCCCTTGTGCTTTAAAAACCCTATTTTTGAGCCCTGATTCGAGAGTAATTTAGGCTCGCTTTCGTGAAATTTTTCTTAGATTGTACACGGGTGCAATCTTTCTCGATAAGTAGGGGTTTTAAGCAATAGTATGTAATAGTGATTATAATTTGCTCAAACGTTCAAGAGGATCTTACGGGAGACGCCTAAAACAAATGCTTGTACTTGTTTCTTGTTCTGGTGAGTGCTCTATATAGGAGTACGTAATTTGAATAAATCTATGACATGCTTATTCCATGATCATTAAGTGTTAACTGCTACATGTCAAGTATTTACCGCACTCATGCATATTTAAGTAAGGTATACTTGAATTACTCGTCATGAAATACTTGAATTGCATATTTACGTGAAGTGTTTAAATGATTAATTATGCTATGGTTGCATAAGTCGGCTGGAGTGAACCTCCTCGACTCTTAAGTGGTAAAAGTGAGAAACGGCCAATGGCGGCCTATTAAAATGACTAATGTCTACCAATTAACCGTGATTACTATCGTTAACCGTTAACCGTTAACCGTTAACTGTCAACCGTTAACCGTTTACCGTAATTACTTACCGTTTTCCTATCTACTTGATTACCTGGTATTTGATTGCTTGATTACCGTAAATTATATGTTCACATGAAATTATCAAATATTGCTTACGTGTGTATGTGTTAATTGTTGCTAGTAATTGCTCATATAAAATTGTCCACCATTTTAAGGCGAGTGTCTACTTTATCTCACTCGACCTACCAAAAGAATAAATTTTTACCGTTCACCAAGCTATTTGATTACTTGTACATGTTGTTAGCTCTAAGCTGAACTTGGACCCTGCCCTTGGTTACTGACCTACTCGAGGCAGGACTGGGATCGGTCGGGTAGGTTGGAACCCTGAGTCACCATTTTGGTATACTCGAGTATTACCACTGGAGGGATAAGGTGATGGCCAGACAAACCGAGAGGTTCTAAAGTTATAAGGTGCAGTTGACCAAAATAGTTCCACTGGAACACCGTATTCTTCAATTTGTGTTTATTTTGTATAATGATAACTGTTTCATGCTAATGTGCCAACGTGCAACCATGAGCCATACCTGTGATATGCTCAAATTACTCGTAACATGATAACCATCTCATATAAATCTGCCAATGTGCAATCGTGAACCAAATATGTATCATGCCTAACTTGTTTGATTTATTAGAACTGCTAGAGTGTCTTGAAACCTCACTGGGTTGTGTAGCTCATTCCACGATTTTATTTTTCTTAACAGGGATCGAGATCAAAAGTGCTCGTGAATAGTACTAGATTATTTTCTTTTGGAAATTTTAAGTTGTATTATAGCGTATGGCTATAGTACATATTCCGCTGGGTTGTATTTAAACTTGAAAGTTAACTTTTGTAAGTGTGAGATATTTTGGAGTACTTTAATTATATATTGAAGTTATTTGAAGTATTCCTAATTTTGAATGATAGATTGTACCGAGTCTCGGTGAAAGTTGGGCAGGCGTCCTGCCGATATCTTTGGATTCGCCCTTGGGAAAAGTGGGGGCGTCACACTTTCAATAGCCCACACTGCTGAAATTTCTTCTCTAAAACACTAATCATCATAATATGTCAACCAAACTTGATGTTGAATCTCTTAACAGCAAGAATCTCTCCACTCTAACCATACAAGATGCTTCTTCTTCCATCCACATTAAATTGGATGGCACTAATTTTCGAGTTTGGTCCAAGATTTTGGTGATGCATATTGCTGGAAGGAAAAAATGGGCTATATTAATGGAAAAAAAGTTGCACCAGCAGTAGATGATTCAGGTTATGATGAATGGGAAGCTGAAGATTTTCTTGTAAAATCTTGGCTCATTAACTCAATGAGTGATAATCTGATATCTCACTTTGTACAATGCGGCACAACAAAGGAAGTTTGGGATGCTGTAAAAAGAAGTTATCTTGATGTATCAGATTCCTCTGAAGTTTATGAACTAATGAAGAAAACTTTTTATTTACAACAAGATGGTCAGCCTCTAGCAGAATATTACAACGAATTAAACTCAACCTTTATGGAGCTCGATTATTGACGGCCCAATGACATGACATGTGCTGCTGATATTGAAAAATACAGAAATCGTATTGCCGAAGATTGAGTTTATATTTTTCTTGCTGGGCATGATAATAAGTTAGATCAAGTTCGCAGCCGTGTTCTAGGTACTTCTCCTTTACCAAGATTAGAAGAAATCTACTCAATGGTTCGTCGAGAACTACAAAGACAAGTTGCAATGGGAGCAGAATCACTCTTTGGGGCTTCAGCTCTAACTGTTCAAAAGAGCACTCCCACTGCCATTAATGGAAATTCTACAGCCTCTCAGTCTCAATTTTGCACCTACTGCAATAAGAATACACATACAATTGATGTTTTTTGGAAGAAGCATGGCTATCCAGAATGGTATAAACTTAAGCAAGCTGAGAGAAAAAATAAAAAATTTGCTCATAATACTGTTGCTCAAAATGTTGCTGCCATAGACACTACTCCATCTTTTGCTTCTCATGTGTCTCGGGCATCTTCTCAAAAAGGTAATTTTGGTTTGTCTGTTATTTCTGCTCATCCTAGCACTTGGATTAGGGGCTACTGATCACATGACTAGTAACTCTTCTATCATTGACTCTCTTACATCTCCACCTGTGAAGTCTGTACAGGTTGCTAATGGGAATTTTACACCAATCAACTTTGCTAGAAATGTGTCTCGTTCACCAAAGTTTTCTATATCCTCTGTTTTACTTGCACCTAAACTCTCAAATAATCTCCTCTCCATTAGTAAAATAACAAAGCATCTTAACTATTTTGTCATTTTTTACTCTACTCATTGTGTTTTTCAGGAATCTTACGAAGATGACGATTGGCATTGGTAAGGAAAGGGATGGTTTATATTACTGGGAAGACAATCGAGGCATGACAATATCTACTCGAGGTTTTCAAACAAAAAGTGGGACATTAGACATAGAAAGAATAATCCTTTGGCATCGTCGATTAGGACATCCATCTTATTTAGAGCATATGTTTCTTAAGTTATTTTCCAATATTTCAACTACTAGCTTAAGATGTGAACAATGTGTTTATGCAAAAAACCATCATGTTCCTTTCACAGTTAGTTTTAATAAAAGTGTCACTCCTTTTTCATGTGTTTATACTGATGTGTGGGGTCCTTTCTCAACTACTTCTACTTCAGGACATAAATATTTTGTATCTTTTATTGATGACTGTACTAGAGTCAGTTGGGTATATTTGATGAAATCTAAGAGTGATGTTTGTCATATTATTCCTTAGTTTTATAACATGATTCTTACTCAATTCAACACTAGAATTAAGGTTTTTCATTCTGATAATGGTCGTGAATTTGTGAATCAATCTCTTGCTGATTTTATGATACAACATGGCATTCTTCATCAAACCACTTGTGTTTACACACCCAACAAAATGGCACATCAGAACGGAAAAATCGTCACTTTCTTGAAGTAGCACGAGCCTTATGTTTTACTATGCATGTTCCAAAACATTTTTGGGTTGAAGCTACTATGGCTGCTGTTTTCCTCATTAATCGAATGCCTACTAAGGTTATTGATTTCCAAACCCCTTTGAGAATGTTATCTTAAATTTCATTCTATTCCTTCTGATCTTAATATTTGTCCAAAGGTTTTTTGGTTGTGTATGTTATGTTCATGTTCATTCTCATCATAGAGATAAACTTGATCCTCGTGCTATCAAATGTGTTTTCCTTGGCTATTCTAATTCACAAAAGGATATAAATGTTTTCATCCTCCTACAAGAACCTACTATGTGTCTATGGATGTTCAATTTTGTGAAAATGAGTCTTATTTTTCTGGACATATGTCTGCGGTTCCTCTTCAGGGGAGATTAAAAGTAGAGAAGAGGAAGAACAATGGCCAGGAGAAAAAAGGATATGGATCTCAGGTATAGAGAATGCAAAGGAATTTGGGGAATCCTTAGTTTTAGATGATGGTCAGGAAAATAAAATTGAAACTAAAAGTGAGAGACCAGCTCATCTCTTTGAGAAAGGATATTCTAGGAGAACAAAAGATATCACTGTTATGCCTCCTGATTCTTGTACCTCCCTCGATGATACTACCATGCTATCGAATGAATCTTCCAAGATTGACACTAAGGTATGTACTTCTTCTGAAAGTCTTGACTCATATCCTAATATTGATCAGAATAGAAGATATCCTCTTCATGAACGAAAAGAACCTGATAGACTTGGTTTTTCAAAAGCTTCCACTATTTCTTATCCAATTTCTGATTTTATATCCTATCACCGTTTGTCTAAGGCTAACTTGACATTTGCTCTTCAGTTGTCTTCTATATATGTTCCTAGTCATTTTTAGGAAGCTCTTGATGATCCTAAGTAGAAAGATGCAATGGTAGAAGAAATGATCGCTCTCCAAAAGAACTCTACTTGGGAAATGGTTGAGTTACCAATGGGAAAGAAGACCGTATGGTGTAAATGGGTATTCAATGTCAAATACAAGTCTAATGGGACAGTTGAAAGATACAAAGCTAGACTGGTTGCAAAAGGCTACACTCAAACCTATGGTATTGACTATCAAGAGACATTTGCACCGGTTGCCAAGATGAACACTGTTCGTGTCATATTGACACTTGAAGTGAATTTAGACTAGCCTCTACGACAATTTGATGTGAAGAATGCCTTTCTTTATGGTGAGTTGACTGAGGAAGCTTTCATGGATCCTCCTCAGGGGTTTACACTAGAAGAAGGAAAGGTGTGCAGACTGAAAAAGGCATTGTATCGATTAAAACAATCACCAAGGGCATGGTTTGGAAGATTGAGTCATGCCATGGAGGAGTATGGATTCAAGCAAGCTTCAGCAGATCATACGTTGTTCTATAAACGTGACTACAATGATATTACCGTGTTTCTTGTCTATGTTGATGATATGATTGTAACAGGTAATAACAAAGAAGAAATTGAGAACCTTCGAAGCTACTTGGCCAAAGAATTTGAGATTAAAAATTTGGGGACTCTTAAATATTTTCTTGGCATTGAAGTATCACGGTTTAAGCAAGGACTCTTCCTTTCCCAAAGGAAGTATACATTGGAACTCCTAGCTGAAACTGGTATGTCTGCTTGTGAGCCGATAGATACTCCGATTGAAGTGAATCATGGCCTAGCCTTCTTTTTTGATCAAATTCCAACAAACAAGGAAAGATATCAAAGGATCGTGGGTAGACTAATCTATTTAACTCATACCAGGCCAGATTTAGCATATGCAGTCAGTGTTGTTAGCCAGTTTATGCACAATCCAAGTGATCAACATATGAATGCTGTTAATCGAATCTTGGCTTACTTGAAATCAGCTCCAAGAAAAGGTGTCTTATTCTCCAAACACGAACATTTTGATGTTGTTGGATATACAGACTCTGATTTTGCTGGTAGCAAGTTGGATAGAAAATCAACTTCTGGATATTTGGCTTTTGTTGGAGGCAACTTGGTTGTTGACCTTGGTCGATCAATCCTTGGTTTTGATGATTAACAAACCAAAATGTAGATTTGGTCTAATGTTTTTATGTGAGAAATTTGTTAGAATCAGGTTCAATGGTGTCAAGGAAAGAAAACCAACCAAATGAAGAAGCAAAATCAGGTCACTCATGTCGGACGGCCAAAAGGAAACTATCGGACGTCCGAAAGGATGAAGAACATCAAGAAGGAAACTCTGTCGGACGCTCGTGAGGAAGCATCGGACGTCCGAAAGGATCGGACGCACGCCTCGGACGCACATCGATCGCATCGGACGTCCGAGAAATTTCGCAAAGATTTGATGACTCTCTGCCTACGTTCGGACGCAGGGTTCGGACGTCCGACAGGTGGTTCGGACGTCTGACAGGCACCTGTCGGACGTCCGACAGGCCAACGGCTAGTTTTGACAGCAATTAATATTTGACCGTTGGAGAGTCTTTTGGAGCCATTTCTCACCTTCTATAAAAACCCCAAAGCACAAGAAGACTAGAGACTTTTGCCAACACAAAATACAAGCTTACAAGTGAGATTTTTGAGTAGAAAGATTCTTTGTTGGTTGTATAAGGGGTTGGGGAAGTTGGGTTGTGAGGTTGCTCAAGTGAAGGTTACTCTCTTGGAGTAGTAAAACCTTGGTGAAGGTGAACCAATCACTTGGAGTGGTAAAATCTTGGTGAAGGTTGCCTCATTTGTATAAAATAGTTCTTAATTGGGTGAGTGATCTTTCAAGTGTAGGTTGTTGAGGGTTAACTAGAATAGTTGTAAAATCCTTGGCTCAACCAAAGAGTATTTGGGGTGAGGAAGGAGTGAGCCTTCACTTGTACATCTTGGTTAGCATCGCCATCAATTGAAGAGGCTATTGGTTTGATATTTGGTTTGCATTTCTTATCTTTTCTCTTTAATTAAGTTTTCTTTATTGTGCTTAAATTTGATATATCTTTGTGCATCATTGTGAATTTGTTTGTACTCATTGGGTTGCACCGGGCTCTTACAATTGGTATCAGAGCTTGGTCTCTTTTGATCAAGCTTAACCGCTTAGAGTAAAGATCATGGCAACCATAAAAGTTTCTTTTTTAGAAGGGCAATCTATTGATAGACCACCTATGTTTAATGGTTCTCATTTTAGCATGTGGAAACAAAAAATGATGATTTTCTTACAATCTGTTTACATTGAATTATGGTATGTGGTAGAAGATGGTCCTTATGAAGCTAGAATAGTTGACTCTATCACCAATTTGAGTAGATTAAAGACTAGACAAGAATTGAATGAAAAAGACAAGAGATACCTTTCTTTGAATGCCAAGGCCATGTGTATATTGTACAATGCATTAGATGTAAATGAATCTAGTAGGATTAAAGGTTGTAAATCAGCTAAAGATATTTGGGATAAATTGTGTGTATTTCATGAAGGTAATCAAGATATTAAAGAACAAAAGAAATCTTTACTTGTTTCTCAATATGAATTTTTCAAAATGCATCCTCTTGAAAATGTTGATAAGATGTGTAGTAGATTTTGTGACATTATTGAAAATCTTAAATTGCTTGGAAAAGAATATTCTTTGGGTGAGAAAAATAGAAAGATTTTGAATGCCTTGCCAAAAGAATGGGAAAACAAAATAAATGCTATAGAAGAGGCAAAGGATTTAAATTCTATGTCCATTGAATCTCTTGTGGATACCCTAACCTCTTATGAATTAAAGCTGAAATTCAAAGTGCAAGAGGAAGAAAATGCAAGAATGTATAAGAGAGGCATAGCTTTTAAAGCATCTCAAGTGGGGGATAACCCATCCTTCATGGGTAATGAAATCATGGAAGTGGACAATGATATAACTCCTCACATCAAAAGTTTCAAGAAGATCTTCAACAAGAGATGTTCAAGAGGAGATTGCAAAATTACATGGGATGAATGCAATTCAAAAAGAGAAAAAGAAGAGTTGGCCCAAATGGCACTAATGGCCGTTGGAGAAGATGAGGTAAGTTCTTATCACTCTTCTTGTGATGAAGATAATGAAGATGATGATGTGAAAACTCTTATGATTAAAATGCATAAAAGTTTGAAAAAATCTTATGCTAAAAATAAAGATTTGAAAACAAAAATAAATGATTTGTTGGAAGAAAACTCCAAACTTTTTCAAGAAAACAAATGTTTGAGAATGGAAAATGATGATTTAAAAAATCAAAAAGGTGTTTTTGATTGCAAAAATAATTTGAAAAGGAAGTTGGAAGAGAAAACAAAGTTTTATGAAAAAATGTTGGAGGAACAAAATTTGTTAAAGAAAAGAATTAATGACTTGAACGAGGTTCTCCAAAATGAAAAACAAAAGTTTTCTCAAACAAAAGAAAGCAAATCTTTTCAAGGCACAAATAAGTTTGCTAAGAAAATTAGTTGCATTAAATCCACTTATGTGCAAAATACTTCTATCATGTGTCACTTTTGTTGCCAATTTGGACACATGCAAAATGATTGCTATGTAAAGAAAAATATGAGAAAAGGTATGAAATCCATGTGGATTGCTAGATCATGTTGTAATAACTCCCAAGGACCCTATTATGGTCTTGACTTGAAAAATAAAGGGGGAGTTTGCTTTTTGATTGATGCCAAAAGGGGGAGTAGGATTTATTGAAATTTCTTTGCATGTTGGCACTTTCTAAGGGGGAGCTTTATTTGAACTTATTTGATAAAAGAAATCTTCATTTTGTTTGTCATCATCAAAAAGGGGGAGATTGTTGACCTTGGTCGATCAATCCTTGGTTTTGATGATTAACAAACCAAAATGTAGATTTGGTCTAATGTTTTTATGTGAGAAATTTGTTAGAATCAGGTTCAATGGTGTCAAGGAAAGAAAACCAACCAAATGAAGAAGCAAAATCAGGTCACTCATGTCGGACGGCCAAAAGGAAACTATCGGACGTCCGAAAGGATGAAGAACATCAAGAAGGAAACTCTGTCGGACGCTCGTGAGGAAGCATCGGACGTCCGGAAGGATCGGACGCACGCCTCGGACGCACATCGATCGCATCGGACGTCCGAGAAATTTCGCAAAGATTTGATGACTCTCTGCCTACGTTCGGACGCAGGGTTCGGACGTCCGACAGGTGGTTCGGACGTCTGACAGGCACCTGTCGGACGTCCGACAGGCCAACGGCTAGTTTTGACAGCAATTAATATTTGACCGTTGGAGAGTCTTTTGGAGCCATTTCTCACCTTCTATAAAAACCCCAAAGCACAAGAAGACTAGAGACTTTTGCCAACACAAAATACAAGCTTACAAGTGAGATTTTTGAGTAGAAAGATTCTTTGTTGGTTGTATAAGGGGTTGGGGAAGTTGGGTTGTGAGGTTGCTCAAGTGAAGGTTACTCTCTTGGAGTAGTAAAACCTTGGTGAAGGTGAACCAATCACTTGGAGTGGTAAAACCTTGGTGAAGGTTGCCTCATTTGTATAAAATAGTTCTTAATTGGGTGAGTGATCTTTCAAGTGTAGGTTGTTGAGGGTTAACTAGAATAGTTGTAAAACTCCTTGGCTCAACCAAAGAGTATTTGGGGTGAGGAAGGAGTGAGCCTTCACTTGTACATCTTGGTTAGCATCGCCATCAATTGAAGAGGCTATTGGTTTGATATTTGGTTTGCATTTCTTATCTTTTCTCTTTAATTAAGTTTTCTTTATTGTGCTTAAATTTGATATATCTTTGTGCATCATTGTGAATTTGTTTGTACTCATTGGGTTGCACCGGGCTCTTACATTGGTGTCTTGAAAAAGTAAAAAACAGAACGTGGTTTCATTATCTAGTGCAGAGGCTGAATATCGAGCTATGCATCATGCTATCACAGAACTCTCTTGGCGGAAAATTCTCTTAAAGAGATTGGGTTTGGTCCAAAAGGTCCTATGGTATTATTTTGTGATAATATGGCAGCCATTAAGATTGCAAATAATCCTGTTCAACATGATCGGACAAAGCATGTTGAAATTGATAGGAACTACATCAAAGATAATCTTGATTTCGGGACAATTGAAATTCCCTATACTAGAAGTTCAGATCAGTTGGCTGATATTATGACTCCTGCTGTTGCTAGTAGCTTATTCAATGCATCTCTATCCAAGTTGGGCATTTGTGATATTTATGCCCCAACTTGAGGGGGAGAGTTGGTAGGAGTTAGCTGTAATTAGTCTAAGAATACAGCTATGTAATTAGTCTAAGAAGAATACAGCTATATACAGCTGTACATGGCTGACCATTTAATCTATTTACTTGTATAAATAGATCAATGAAATATATGAAAGATATACTTTTTAGCATATTTAATAACTCAACTACTTGAATTTAGCATGTGAAGTAAAACTTTCAACTCATCTATGAAAAATTTTCAGAGCCAGTTGTCTTCTATTTATTTTGGGAGAAGATGACAAGTGCTCATATCAAACATGAAATTTATTCCAAGTAATTACAAGACCAGGTGCTAGAGAACTTTCGATGTACATTATGTCTCATAATATAAAACTGGTAAAATGTACCAACTATTAATACATGTTATTGTCTCAAGGAATTGGTGAGTGGTGACTAAGTATCCTTATGTTTTCGAAAGAGATAACTTACAGATAAAGAACAACATAAGTTTTAGTAGTGCTAAATATTTTCGAAAACTCTTTATTTTGGAAAAAGTAACTTGATCAGTTCCGAATTCCCTTGGATCAATATTTGTTACTTGTCCTTTATTTCTTTACACTGGAAATACAAATGCAGCCTCGCGCTTTTGCCTTAGTAATTGTTGGACATACAATTTGGTGAAACTTCATGCACATAACTATTATAGGACAACTGGTGTACTGTTTAGTCAATAAAACTAAAGCAAGACCAATTATGAAATTTGATTATTATTTATGCCACTGTTTGAGGTGATTAACTAACCAATTTAAATAGTTTCTTTGGTTAGACATGTTAAGTTCATGAGTAAAGAATTATATCCACATTGACTCAAAAGAAAAAAGAGCAGTTAATATGTAAGTAAGGGTCCGAGACCTAATAACTTAAGTTTTAGGGTCAAAATTGGAGTCCTACTTATATATTAAATTCTTTGAAAGACTGTCTCGGAAGTGTTTCATCCTAACAAGATGAGACCAAATTATTCTATCTACAATAAAAGTAGGACCATCTGGATTTATGGGATTCAAATGTAGTTCAAACTTCCCATCGATTGTTAGTGTAGAGTTTCTTTTGGTTCCAGAGAAGCAAAGAAAGAATCAATTGTTAGTGTTTCTTTTGGTTCCCATCGATAAAGAACCTAGAATTGCTTGTCATTTTCTGAAGCTGGGGTATATTGTAAAGGTACATCCTTTCTGGTGTTTTTAGTTTCTCTTGTATGAATATTTAGTCATGTCACCATTGTTTTGAATGCCCTTTTTAAAAATGTCAAAGATGAGGAAATTACTTTTTCCTTGTATAATTAAGAGAATAGAACCAAGCAATGCAACTGCAAAACTTGTGAAGTAGAAGATCACTCTCTGAGGCATCTATTGAAACACAAAATTAGAAGGGTTAATTGATTAAAGTGGATAATATCAATATTGTTCTAATACATCTCAACGTCAACATTTAACATACATGAGCCATTTTTTGAAGTTTTCCATTACTTAGAAAAAAGGCTTATTGGCAATCATTGACAAATCAATTGTAAGAAACTCATAAAACACACACCATATGAGATTGAGAATACTAATATCTGTATTCTCAAACATCAACGTTCTAGGAATTAGCCTCATCAAGAATTATCTCTGTATTCTCAAACTAAATGTAGTAGAAATTTCACTAATATAAAATGGTGTCAACTAAGATTATTGTTTTCTCTCCCTAAAAAATTTGTGAACTTAGCTACCCAAGATAGAACTAAAGGCTTGTGGAACACTTGGTAGAAACATCTTTTTCGTAGTATATAAACTGTTGGTATCATGTACATAGAATGCAAATATCCATCTCAAAATTTTAAGGGCACGGAAATTGCAAACACAACCATCCAAATGTGTACGTGTATTTAGAAATAGTACTCAGAAAAGTAAGTACAAATGTGTAAATGTGATAACAAAACACTTTGGAATTTTTGGGTTGCATGCCTAATCCTGTTTTGTTTTCTGTGCAATCAAACCTGTCACCTAATTGATTGAATTAAAAGATTCCAAAAGCTTTAAGGTTCGGCAGTTTGAAAGATGCTGCTGATGCATGTTCCTCCACACGCAATTGGCTGTAATATGTTTATTTAGAGCCAACAAATATGTAAATGATTTCAGTAGCATAATGATGACAAAACCAACAAAACTAAATTTCCACTAATTATTATTTTTTCTTACCACAATCCACTAATTATTTAAGTGTCTCTAACTTTCCATTTGGCAAAGCTGACCTTATATAGCTGATAGAAACTGTTCGAGTTTAGGTCATGACACCTATGCAAATATAATTTTCTTAATTTTGTACTACATCACAAATTCATAAACCCTTTATTACATGAAGTACAGCAAACTCAGATTCTTTCGAAAAACAATGTGGAAGATCAGAAGGGTTGCTGCTGTAGGATTCGATTCTAAAATCCCGTTGGACTTTAAGTTTATTATTCTCTACGCTTTTACAAATTCACCCTTTTACTTCTTTTTGCAAGAAGGTTGTGTAATTAAGTTTGGAATACAACAAGAAGTCACTGCTGGTGATTGATGACATAGACGGCAAGGATATTACCCAGAGGGGGAGCTAAGACCCCATATTAAGTTGGGGTCAAATTTTAGTACAATAACACTTATTTTTTAAAAAAAATAAAAACTACTAACTTTACATACAAGTTAAAATTAAACCATACGTGTACTTATTTTTTTAAAATGTTGCAAAATTAATTCATTATTAGTTTTGTTAAATACATCTTTTTCAATGTAACTAAATGAACCTCTTGATTTTTTTAAAAATAATTTGTGAATCACCATCAACTTGATTTTCTACGAGTTTCTTTTAAGAAATTTATCTTTACTGTGTTATAAATAAAAATCGTAATAATTTAATTTTGTATTATAAATAAAAAATTTATTGTCCACTTGAGAAATTCTTGTTTTTGGAAACTTTGAAATTTGAAGAATTAATTTTCTCACTCTACTCAAGAAAGTTCACCTCTTGTTTTTGGAAACTTTGGATAAATTTATTCTTGAACTAACTTCTATAAATAACTTGAAATAAATTCAAAATTATTGTGATGGTAAGAATTATGAAATTTCAATTGTTCAGGGTCTATGTATATAAAAAAAAGAGAATTTAGTAAAATTTAGTGGTGTCAAATAAGATGAAACTTTAAAATTTTTTAAATTACCTAAGCCTAAAAACTAATTTTCTAAAATTAAGTGGGGTCAATTCTTGCTTGCACATGGCTCCGCCACAGATATTACCATCTTGGGCAAAGAAAAAAAAAGAAAAAGGCTTTAGATGAACTTAAATTGGGTACCTCAGTTTTTTTTTTTTGTCTACACAGGGGTGTCCGGGTCAATTCTTACGGGACCCGACTAATCCCCTGCAGTCCGGCCAGGCGCTCCAGCCCAATCCAAACGCGATATGTGCGCGGAGGAATCCAGCGGAGTAGAGGGGTACCTCAGTTAGTAGTTCCAATTTGATTCAAGTCAGGGATTTTCAGTTTAAGTGCTCATTAGTAATCTACTTGCTCTTGATACCTAGAATTTTAGTAGATCGATCTCATGTTAATTAGCCACAATTTCTTTTATAGTTGTCCCAGAAAAGTTATCATCTATGATAATGAAATATTGATATTTTGACAATGACTGGAATTAATCCATGAATGAAATTTTTACGAAGACATTTCAAGTTTGAAATATATATCGATATTTTTATAAAAAAAAATGAGATATTTAATTGGTCTATGACTTTAATTGAAAATGTTTTACGGAAATTATAAGAATAAGATTAACAGGAAAAAAATGCTACATTCTTGAAACTATTTCTCTACTCAAAGCGACCGCTTAAAAGAAACAAAAACCTTACCAAAAAAGTTATAGAAACCAAAATGAAAATGGGGAAAAAAAAGGTACGTTCCCATGACTTGGACAAAAGCCATGTGCTGCACAGTTAATATTATAAAATTATTGGACTAACTCTAGTTTGCATCCCCAAACTTAGATCTTATTCTCACTTTGCACTAAACTAATTTTGAACACTTTGTACCATAAATCCCTTAAATTTGTCTCATTTAAGCCCATTAATGACATTGTTAGCAAAACTAGGACCATACAAATCAATGAAATTGAATCATCTTGTTTCAACTACAATCCATCTTGCTATTTTTGTATGCTGTGTATCAATATTTCACTGTTAACAATTCTGACTACCGAGAAATTAATTTAACCTAAGAAAGCTGTAACTGTAAAACAAGAAGCTAGAGTGGGGTCAAATTTGAATATATTTATTCAAGATTAACTCGTAAAATGTTAATACCTAATGTCTAGTAGTCAGCTCAAACTTGATTGATTTTAATATCCTCATTAAAGATAGCTCCGTTTGGATTAGTTATTTTTTAGGATATTTTTGAAATATTTCACCGTAGTAGTGTATATGAAAAACTTTTACTATAGATATTTTTTGAAACATTTGATATATTGTATAGATGAAATGTTTTTTGAATTGTTTTTATTTGTGTGTTACTATAATATTGTATTTGAAATTTTGTTTTTGAAAAAATAGGCCAATCCAAATGGATATATCTTCGCATTGCTACTTTTAAATATCACATAAAAATGTGGGCATTTTTTTGGCCTTTTTGATCCTAAACTTTTACAATAAAATCAATTTCATCCTTTATACTTTATTTTAACCAATTTTAGCCCGCAAACTAATATTTTACTTCCAATGCAGGACTTATACAGCAGTGCTACGACATTTTACACATTCCTTGAAGCTAGAGAGGGACATAATGGTCGTAAATGAGCCAAATCCCGTTGTGACGTAAAACAGGAGACGAATTTCGAATCATGCATTTGAGAAATATATACACCATCGCTTTAATTGGAAAGGGAGCTTTGATAATTGGCAAAGCTTATATGGAAGCAACAACAAACAATGACAATGACTGAAATGTAAATGTCATGTAATTAACTCTTGGATGGTGGAGAGAGCACAACATATATAGTCCACTTGCTGCGAACCAAAGTCCTAAAGGGCCCTGGCTCCTTCTAGCCGAATGTGACTTTTCTTTGCATTTTCCTTTTTCTTTGTCCCGCCTAAATGGAAGATGTTTAGTGATATATATTAACCTTAGAGGTTTAAACATACATATATAAGGCTAGATTTTTGTAAGATTTTAGTTTGGAGAAGGTTTCTCTATTTAATTATCAAATAAATCACATTGAGATCTTCGGAAAGTTAGCAATTTGTCTTCCGGTTTTGTATTGAACTGTTTGACAAAGTCCTTAGGATCCTAATCAAATGAATAGATGAAGCAAAGGGCAATTGACACCTTCGTAAGAATAGTTTAAGTTCTTAAAAGCATTGAGGATGAATAAATTTCAAAAGATTGATTCTGCCATACACTCTCTTATGCATGCATATATGAGCCATTTCAACTCAAGTCTAAGTTAGGACTTTGATCAAAAGAAAATTTGAACTTGCATGATTAGATGCCAATCTTGAAAAATCCTTCTTGTACCTCAATCTGGCAAAAGAACTTGGCCCGTGAGATTTTCAAAAGAAAAAATTACATGACTTACCCCAACACAATATAAGAAGATATCATTCTTCCTCTTTTTTTTTTTTTCTTTTGATGTATGAAACTAAAGAATTAATTTTTACAGGCTCCTCAGCTTATACTGTCTTGTTTATAAAAACTGGCAATGTTGCTTGCTCAAGGTGAATGAGCATTTAATCTTCCCAGTCCGTACCCTACTTACAGCGACTGGTGAGAATGGTGAGCCACGACTATCTAAAATTTGCCTTTTACCGTATTGACCCTTTCTCAAAGTTTGTTAATTAACCTTTAACATTTAAGTTATGGATTTATCTTTTCTACATTGTTAATGTATATACTGACGTGTCTAAATGCATGTCATATTATTTTAATGTAAATTTAAAAAACAAACTTAGTATGTATGACATGCATGTAGACCCGTAAGTATATACACTAACGATGCATTTGTCTCAAGACACTTCTAAGATTTGTTTTGTTGTGTTCGTCGTCTAATGTCATGGTCGATTTTGAGTACTGCCATTTTGATCAAATCAAGTCGGCAATATTAATATGAATTTTTTTTTTGTATGGAAAGACAAGAATAATTCAGGAATACAATCCAAAACCTTCTTAACATTCTTTCGTGTCTTTTGTTTATTAGCGATAAAAGTTTCTGGAAACTCTGTTGTCAGAGGTTTAAGGTACAAATCCAAGGAAATATGTTAATAAAATGCCAAATTAAGAAAGTAGGGCTTAGACAAGAGCTTCCTAGCTTTCCTAATTAAGCATGTGGGTATAATATGAAAGGAAAATCTTTGTGCATAATCACTCTCTTAGTGCATGCCAAATTCTAAGCTCTAACGGTCGAAAGTCACCAAGTTCAGTTCATTCATCCATTCATGTCTTTTGATAAGATGCATTTGTGAGTTCCATTTCTCCTTTTCTTTATTTTCCTTTGAGATATGTAGAAAATTATAACGTATTACACAATTCAAAACTCTACACTAAAGAAAGTTTGAGGATAAAAAATTTGTACACTCAAAACCGTATAATTGCTTGCTTGGTAAAAGGTTCAAAACACATGTTTGTATGCAATACATCAATATTTTCACTGTTAACAATTATGACTAGCAGGAAATTAATCTAATCTTATAAAGCTGTAATTGTGAATCAAAAAGCTAGAGCAAGGGTTTATTTGTTTTTAACTTTTTGGTTTGGCTATATTTGTTCGAATTTTACTCTTCAAATTAATTTTAATACCTAATGTCTAGTGGTCAAATCAAATTTGACTGGTTTTATCCTTATTCAATAAGTCTATTTCTTGGCATAGTTGGTACTTTTAATTGTCATATAAAAATGTAGGCAACGCCCATTATTCTCTTCCACACCAGCCAATGCCCTCGTGATAACAAAATTGAAAGGGTTTGAGTGGCTCATGCTAGCACCACAAATGAGCCAAATTCCCTTGTGATGTAAAACAAGAGACTAATTTGGAATTATGCATTTGACAATTATACCAATTGCTTTAATTGGACACCAGAATTTAGAGGCGCATTTGACAATTTTTAACGCTCATATGGCAGCAACAACAGACAATAACAATGACTGAAATGTGGATGTCATGTGCTAATGCTGGATGGTGGAGACAGTACAACATATGAGGCCACTTGCTTCGAACCAAACGGGCCATTGCTCCCTCTAGCAGATTGTGTGCATTTTCCTCTTTCTTTGTCCCGTCTCAATTAAAGATGTTTATTGATATTAATCTTAGAGGTTTAAATATATATATATATATATATATATATTGTCAATTATCATCATCTACTCCATTCCTATTTGCTTATTCCTACTCCTATTCTAGCCTAATATAGAGGAAGATCTAATTAGACTAATTGAAAAATCAACCGGGACTAAACTACCATCAGATCAGACGTATGGACTACCCACTCATATGAATTTGAAAAAATCACATATAATGAGAAAGGTATAGGAGGCAAAGTTTAAATTTTTAACCTTTCACCGCTCCAAGACTTGTTAGTTTGCAGCCAACAGCCTAAATGGCTATTAGTTGGCTTAAACATATATAAAAGTGTCAGGATTTGTCAGATTTTAGATTGGACAATTTTTCTTTGTTTACAAATGAAATAAATCGCATTGAGATCTTGGCAAAATTAGGAATGTCTTCCAGTTTTCTCTGTTTAATGGGACAATTAAGTCCTTCCTCCGTGAGATTAATTCTAGTAGTTCTTAAAAGTCTAGTGAAGCCCTTACTGCATGCCATAAGTATTGGAAAAAACAAAAAAGCATTGAGGATGAATAAATTTTAAGAGATCGATTTCAGCCATGGACTATTTCTTATGCATGCTTTATGATCATTTCAACTCAAGTCTAACTTAGGACTTTGATTTTAAAAAAAAAGTTACACTTGTGTAATTAGATGCTAAACTTGAAAGCCCTTCTTTTACCTGAATCAGGTAAAAGAATTTAATCTTGAAGATTTGCAAAAGAAAACGTGACATTAAACATTACTTAACGTTTGAACCCCAAAACAATATAAGAAGATATTGCACTGTTTTTTTTTTTTTTGGTGAGATTTAAGCATTAGGGGGTGCTTGGTTAGAGGGTATAGGAATCAAGAATTGGATTGAACCCCAAAATTGTTGCTTGGCTAATCGGTATAGGTTTTGAAATCTTGGAATGATTCATGAAAAATCAGCCACTCTCAATACCCAAGTAGATTGGAGGGTTTTGATGAATCCCACATTTGATTCCAAAATCTTAAAAAAAAAATTATTTTTGGGATTTTTTTTAAATATATACTGGCTCTGTTTCTATATATTAATATTTATTTATTTATATATATAATATTTTTTATTTCAATTTATTTTATAATATGTATATTAATATATATTTATATGTATATTAATATATATTTAATATACATATATTAATATATATTATTATAAATATTATAAAAAATTGAAATATATATTTATATATTAATATAAATACATTTATAAATATATATTTATATATATATTTATAAATATTTATATTTATATATAAATATATATATTTATTTCAATTGATATAATATATCTAATATACATATTAATATTAATATACATAATTGAAATATGCATATTAATATTAATATAATTTATATATAATAAAATATAAATATTAATTGAAATATACAAATTGAAATATATATATATATAAACAAATATATTTATATAAATATAAATATAAATAAATTTATAAATATATATAAATATATTTTAAACAAAAATATTTATATATAAATATATATTATTTATTTCAATTGATATAATATATATAATATACATAATTGAAATATACATATTAATATATATTAATATACATATTATAAAACAAAATTGAAATAAATATATTTATAAATTTATATAAATAAATATATTTATATTTATATTATTATATATATTTATATGTATATTAATATATATTTAATATACATATATTAATATATATTAATATAAATATTATACAAAAATTGAAATATATATTTATATAAATACATTTATAAATAAATATAAATATATATATATTTATTTCAATTGATATAATATATCTAACATACATGTTAATATTAATATACATAATTGAAATATACATATTAATATTAATATAATTTATATATAATAAAATATAAATATTAATTGAAATATACAAATTGGAATATATATATATATATAAATATATATATATATAAACAAATATATTTATATAAATATAAATATAAATAAATTTATAAATATATATAAATATATTTTATTCAAAAATATTTATATATAAATATATATTATTTATTTCAATTGATATAATATATATAATATACATAATTGAAATATACATATTAATATATATTAATATACATATTATAAAACAAAATTGAAATAAATATATTGATAAATTTATATAAATAAATATATTTATATATTTATATTTATAAATATTATAAATATATTTTAAACAGAAAATTAATATTTATATATGAATATATATATATGGTAGATGGGTATGGGATAAGCATTTGAATGAGGAAGAAGAGAGATATGAAAAGAAAAAAGAAATTAAAGGTAAAAAATTGATTATTAAATTTGATACCCATTCCTTACCAATATTTACCAAGCACCCCCATTTGTAATCATACCTTTGTCCAAAACCCATACTAAATTTTTTTGTATGATTCCAATTACAATTCCAATTCCTAAGCTTGAACCAAGCGCCCCCTTAATTTTTACAACCTTATCAACTCATAGTGTCTTGTTTATAATAACTGGCAACTTAAAACTGAGACCTTTAATCAAGGAGATTTAAAATCTTCCCAGTCCCCCGCCTTACTTATGGAGATTATAGTGGGTTATGGCACTATTTATACTAGGAAAGGGGAAGGGAGGATTGCCAATTCACCTGTGACGCCTCCACCTCCTTCTAGGGCGTACTCTAAGGTTTAGCAGACAGTTTATCCAATTTTCGCCAGAACTCACTCAAAATCTTCCAGTCAATAGCATTAACTCTAAAGCAAGCATTAAAACACCACAATTAAACATTACAAACCATCTATGTACAACTAAATGGATCAAAATACAAGTTGTTTAATTAATTAACTAAGTACAAAATGGATGGCAATTTACTTAAAACAAAGACTTCAACTCTTGAACTCACTATTCCCTGGTTCCACGTTTCCAACCCCTGTTAAAAGAAAACAACTAAAGGGGTGAATTTTTGCCCAGTGAAGTTCTAAGAAAATAGATAACCTTAAACACTGTATTTCACACTTTTAGTAATATATATAACAGGAACACCAAACCAATTAATAATAGGATAATTCATGAAACAATAATTAACAAATAGCACAATCAATATCAATGGATACGGTATTGATACAGACTCTAGAGGTGGCTTTCGTCCGTTTCCAAACGTAGCACTTAGTTTCGTTCAGTAATTCATTACACAACTCCTTACAATCACTTCACACTCCACCAAACTCCTCCTTATATCCTCCAAAGCAGTAAACAATTCCCTTTCAATCATTAATTATTTCATCACTCCAATAGGCGCCTCATTAAGGGGGTAACACTCGAGTATACCAATAAATAGTGCCCAAACTATCGACCTACTCAATCAAGTCCGTTGCTGGCTCGAATAGGCCGATCATCAATGGGATTTGGGCGTAGTTCAGCCGATGTCATAAAATACACATTTGGTTTACATTCATGCACAATTTCAATAACAATTAGGCATTTATCATTTTCAAAATTCATTTAGGTCGAGTGCAATAAAGTATTCGATCACCTTTTTAGTAAAATAGTAGCAATTGCCAATTTTCACTCTAAACAATTCAAATGTCAATAATCCAACAAGTGTCAGTCAACTAGGCACATAACATTTATCGTTCATCAAGTATTCAATTATTACAAACAAATATAGAACACTCACTCAAGTCAAATGGGTTACACCTTAGTCTCGGGATTGCTTTCGCGCTCACTATTGACTCCTGAGACATATTACATGTACCATGGTTATTTACTTTTGAGAAGTATAATTCTAGGAATAAATACTAAGTGCAATGTCTTTCATCCTCAAATCCGATTCTAAGTCGATTATACTAGGTATAATCGTTAAAAGACACTCAAAATATATATAACGTTCATTCTAATATAATTATAGTTAAGCTCAAGTACAGCAATATTGTATTAAAATCAACCCAACAATTCGAGTTAAAACCAAGAAATAATTAGGGTTAAGGTTTCGTTTTAAAGTTGGAATAATTTTCCAGGTTCGCCTCTTTCATTTCCCTTGCACAAAACATTAAATTTCTTGCTTAAATCAATTGAAAACTCTCATGCAATTCTATGGTCAATATTCTACGAGGGTATAAAATGCTAGAAATACAACATGCATGGCCAAAATTGTGCAAATAAATTTCCAGAAATTTCATTTTCTCATTCTCTTGTAACTCACCCAAATTCCTTGTTTAATCGAGTAATTACCACATGCATGCTAAGGATTAAGTGTTAAGAGGCATATGGAGCAAAGATATGTCAATTTTTTTCAGCCAAGAATTGGAAGATAAAGTTGGAAGATTCAAGCTTTCCCTTCGGCTCAAAGCTGGAAAAATTCCAGCAGGAAAACAGTATAAAAAATGAATTTTCTTCAATAAAACTCTTTATTTTTCATTCAAATCCTACATACTGTCAAGATTAATGTGTTATAAAGTGTGTTAAACAACAATATGCAATTTTACAGCCAAAATTCATGGAGGAAATGTAAATTCATTACAGTCAATTCAACAGAATATAAGTCTATTTGTTCAGAATATAAATCTTTGGTAATACAACAAAAAGTTAGAATAAAATTTTGTGAGTCTTACACATGACGTTGAAAACGATGTAGGTAATGTAACGCAAGTCTTATATATTTTTTTGGTTGCCCAATTGTGACTGACCATTGACCTTTAGCCGTAACCATTCCTATCTGCCCCTATTCATTTGTAATTTACTCTTTCCGGTCTCAAAGTCCGTTAATTAACTTTTGGTGTTTACGTTATTGCCAAATGTAAAGAAAACAGAAGTCATATTGCATTTTTCTGGGAGGTTGTTTTGTTGTGTTCATCATCTAATGTCATGGTTGATTTTGATGATTCCCATTTTGATCAAACCAAGTCGGCAATTTTAATACGAAATTTTTAGAATGGAAAAACAAGAATAATTCAGGAATACAATCCAAACCAAAACCTTCTTAAAATTCTTTCATATATTTGTATTTTTAGCAATAAACGTTTCTGGAAACTCTGCTGTCAGAGGTTTAAGGTGCAAAAACCAAGGACATATGTTAACAAAAGGCCAAATTAGGAAAGTAGGATTCAGACAAGAGCTTCCCGGCTTTTCTAATTAAGCATGTGGGTGTCCTATGAAAGGAAAATCTTCATGCGATGATAGCATAATCCCTCCCATAGTATATGTTAAATTCTAAGTTCTAATACTCGAAAATCACCAAGTTCACCACATTCATCTTTTCATGTCATTTGACAAGATGCATTTACAAGTTCTATTTCTCCTTTTCTTTGTTTTCCTTTGAAATATACAGAAAATCATAACGTGTTACACAATTCAAAACTCTACACTGAAGAATGTTTGAGGAAACAAATTTTATATATCCAAAACCATATAATTAGGGTTATAGGGAAACTCTAAATAAATTATTTTTAGACTTGGTCTTGAATAAAAAGTTAGAATATGAAGTATGAACCCCAAGGATAGTTTCATTGACAAAGGAATTGTCCATCAGCATTAATACACAACTGTTTACTTGGTAAAAGGTTCAGAACACGCGTTTTCCTTTACACAAAATGTAACTGTATTGGAGCTCATAGTAACAAAAATACCGACATGTTCATTAAACCAATATATTGCACAAGCTTTTAATAGAAGCCTCAAAGGATTGTCCTGATATTTTTTCCTACAAGTTTTGTCTAAAAACTTTCCTTTCTAGTTACTTGCTTAGATTGTTGACTTAATAACTCATTGAGACTTTGATGCTAACCATAATCATTATTGACTTGATAAATATAGAAAAAAATTTATACTAAGCTACGATACGATTTAGTGACAAAAATAAATTAAAAGATGACCTACTTTTTTAATTTTAAAAATTTGATATTTATGTCTAAAATTAATTTTTTATACATTGATAGTGTATACAATTTTATTATCGGATGCATGGCACATAATTCGAATTTAAATTTGAAACTCAAATTTTGCATATGTGTGGTGCATCAAACCGTGATAGTGTATACATTGTCCATGTATATAATACTAACTCTTATGTCTATCTTAGAAATCTTGTGATTTTAACCGTTTTTTGTGGGTAAACTCGTGTACAACTAGTTACAAGTTCAAGCCCTTTCGTTAATCTTTTGATGCTATCCATGGTTGACTAACTTGCACGTTAAAGTGGGGTGAGCCTTATCTAGAGCTGTTAATCGAGCCGAGTCGAGCCGAGTATTTGGTTGCCGAGCTCGACTCGAGTTTAATTCGAGCCGAGCTTGACTCGAGCTCGTTAGGAAAACGAGCTTTAAAATGTGTTCGAACTCGGCTCGTTAAATGTACATGTGGCTCGAGTTCGAGCTCGAGCTCGACTCGTTTATCACAAACAAGTCGAGCTTCACGAGCTCGAGCTCGAGCTCGTGCAAATTAACCTTAATAAAAACCTATAATTTTTAATTTTTATAATTTTGATTTCTAAAATGACAAATATGCCCTTTATTAACGAGCTCTAATTAGCTACTCGAGTATCAAACGAGCCGAGCTTACTCGGCTCGTTAACTAAACGAGCATGTTTCGAGCTCGAGCTCGACTCGTTAACCAAAATTAATGAGCCGAGCTCGAGCCTTAACGAGCCGAGCTCTAACGAGCTTTCGAGCTACTCGATTGACTTAACAGCTCTAGCCTTATCATGTTAAAAGGTTACTACTTTTGACTCTTATACTTGTGATTAGGCAAATCTAAATGAGCTAACTCTTGCAAAATCTCATGAGATTAAGCTTACATACATTTTTGTTTTGGCCATGCGTATGTAGTATTATTAATTTAGCCTGTTCTTTTAGGCAATGAGATACAAAAGTAAAACAAAAGAAAATTTATTTTTTACAAAGGAGTCAGTCAAATCATCAAATGATCAAATGATTATATTGTCATTGCTCCATTGTCACTAGTCACAACTGTAGATTTCTGTTGCATCACACAGCCACTCACAAAACTCTAAGTAAAGGGCATTGATTTACCCATCCCTTGGGACTCTCCCACAGTCCTTGGGAGGACCTCAAAAGTTGTCGGTTTTTGAGGTTTCTTCTGGAATCTAGATTTATAAAAGTCGAATTTCTAACTTCTGTTAGAAAAGGTTAAGAGGCAAATTCCTGCAGGGGTAGCATACTGAGTGTCGTGAGGGGTCTTTACTTCTTAGCAACAGCGGCCTTACTGGCTTGTCCTTGTGGGGTTGCCATCCCACATCGGTTCTGGGGGGTTTGGGTTTGGGTTTATAAGTCCCTGGGAGGATCTCAAAAGTTGCCGGCTTTTGAGGTTTCTTCTGGGATCTAGGTTTATAAAAGCCGAATTTCTAACTTCTGTTAGAAAAGGTTAAGAAGGGGGGACTCTCCCACGTGTTCTCATCACAATAGCACACTCTACAGTACCAAAACTACACTTTACCTCACCTGAACATCACTCCTGGTCCATAAAAGCCCGAAACTCGCAGAAATGTTGGAGTCTTTTGAGAACGAAAGCTCTGAAAATACCGAAAGCGCCAATCAGAAAACGCTAAATACATTCTCTATTGAGAGAGAGAGGGAAAAAGCGTAGACAACCGTTGGTGCAGAGAGAGAAAGTCGTGATAAAAGAGGAGACCACGTAAACGAATACGGTCCATGAATGTAATGAAGGACACAGGGAAGAACACGATTCAATTCACCGTTTTTGTATTCTATACGACGCCGTTCCCAGCATCATTCCCTATCGATCAACTCTACTTCAATAGAGCAGTAGCAGAAGAAGAAGAGCTCCGAAGAAGTTGATAAAACCTTCCCAAAATAAGAAAGAGAGCTTCTCTCTCTATAATCTTCTCTCACTAGAAATGTTGAGCGAATCTCCCGCGGATGCTGCTCCCTCAACTTGTGGATTGAGTTTGGAAGGCCTCGATGACGTCGAAGACTATCCCTGGGTGAGGATTTTTTTTTTGGTTATCGAGTTTATGAATAATGCGGATGAATTTCGGAGTTATTTCTGTGGAAATTTGATATGTAGGTGAATGTTTTTGGATAAAATGTGAAAGTTTTTAGTGAATTTTGTGGAATGCGTGTATTTTGGTAGGATAATGAAGGAGAAAGGTTGATGTCGTCGGGAAGGCATAGCCATCTCTATGATTTAGTGCAGATGGGGAACAAAGCCTTCCGAGAGAATCGACTCGATGAGGTGAATTATTTTGTTTATTTTTTAATTTTTTGCGGGATTTTCATCCCTTTAAACATTCGTTTGGGAAATCTGAATTAGAAATCTTCAATTCAAGTGTGCGTCTTTTTAATTTGAGTGATACTGCTTCTTGGTTCTCTTTTTTCTTTATTGGTGAGCAGTTTGTGGAATTGAATGTAATACTTTTGCGTGTGATACTAATTTGCATATATGGATGTCTATTTGGTGTATGTATTTGTGCGGAGGATAACATAGGCAAGGTGCAGGGTAACAGAAAGAGCTTAATTTATTGAATTTAGACTCTTGAGATCAGTGACTTTTTATGTGACAAAATTAGCCTTGAACTGTTGTAAACGGAGGTGGTTTATGTAAGTGGTCTGAATTAGTTGGTAGTAGAGAAGATTTAGGCTTTGGATGTTTTCAAAAGTATAAGGATTTGTTTTCAGGTAGTTTAATGAACTAGATTACGCAATGCTTTTGATGATTCGTAGCCTCTATTTGCTTACCTTTGCTTTCTCAGCAGTAGTTTTGTTGTCAGCATACTGGTATGTGTCAATGGCTGTCCTTTTAGGAATTTTGGGATCATAGATGGTGATAGCTTGTCTATGAGTAGGTCTTTTGGGATATTGGCAAGATTTGCATGACTATTGCTAGGATCATCTGCAGACATATTGTCTGTCATTCTCTTCTCATTGTTTCTCAAGAAGATGTTTGGTCCATTTGTCCCCTAATATGATTTTTTAAATCCTTAGAAAATATTCTATGTTGAGAGCCTTATTTGTAATTTTCTGTCCCAGTTGTCCGAAAATATGTGACATAGTAAATTTGGAAAGACATCTTCCCCTTCTATTCCTCCTTTTGATCTTGCATTCAATTGTGAGTTTACTTCATCTTTGCTGTCCGCATAATTCTTCTTCAACTGTTTATTAGTTCCAAAAACATTTATGGTTGGTATGCGTGTGTTCTTGTTGGCCTTTGGAAACATAGCAAAGCATGTCTGCCCTTGTTTGCTTGTCATTACTAATTTCCACGAAGATAGTACTGTTAACCACTATGAAACAAGGTAAACTTGGTCAACCAAGTAAACTTCATACATTCAGGTGCACTTTGAAAAAAATGTATTAGTCCCTGAAAGAGACCAATATTGCGGGAAGGAGGAGCATCATCTTTACTAAAGGATATATGGTGGGAGCTACTTAAGATATGTCCCTTCTTCTTAGAGTTCCTACTTTTTTGACTTTGTACCTGTGAGAATCTTATGCTGTGTATCCATCCATTCAGAGGAGAAAAGATTCTTTGGAACAATAGTATTGGTCATGATGTCTGCTAATACAGAGGTCTTATGATGATAGTGAATAGCAGGCCACAAGTTGATGTGTTTAAAAGGCCACTTCAGTATGTTTTCTTGCGACTGGAATAAAATTTTGGTGGTATCGTGATTCTTTGTACTGGGATGTGACTTAGAATTTTGGTGCTGTCTGGACTAGTTTCAGGAAATCCAGATTTTTCCTTTTCTTAACTAATTTGAAGATGACATTTTTGTTCAAGCAGCATGTTATGGCTTTTGGAGGTTAGGAGTTGCAAGCAATGCATGGTATCTGTACTGTGGTCATTCAGGACCAAATTTACTGAATTAGTGCTGCTTATAATATAATACATCTATGAGCTATCATTTGTACATCTGGTGAATGTAGAGTTCCGAATGTTTATACTGCTTTGTTGTAAAATGGCAACTTACCCAACACCATAGACTAGAGTAGGTTTGAATAAAGTCATTCAATTCTAGCAAAATTGCTTTAACATAAATTTAGGTTGCGTGCAGGCCTAAATTTATGTTGCCTTTATGTCAAAATACTTGTACAAATGTGGATGCAATGCATATATTTCCTCTTATTATTAAATTTGCTGCTGCCAATTCTCTTTGTCACTTCTTGCATGAGAAAGTAGATCCATTATACAGGTGTAATTCTTCCAGTGCTGGGCCGCAGTGTTTGACCATGAAGTAGCTTACTTGAGTTCTGTCGAATTGAAACACATAATTTGTACAAAGAGCTTAGTGTTGTGTTTATGTTGTCATCTTTTTTGATGAATAAGTTTCCTTTTACAGGCAATCAATCATTATTCAAGGGCTAACAACATAAAACCTGGTGATCCTATTGTTCTTAGCAACAGATGTGCTGCCTACATCAAGTAAAACATTGTGCAAGTTTTGCATATTCTGAATTTTTTGTTGCCAATAATTGCTTTGAGTTGGCTTCTTAATTGGTCACTATTATCCTGGTAGTGGACCCAACTATTACTCTCTTACATTGCACTAATTCTTTGTTGAATTTTCTTACCAGATTCAGTGAATTCCTGAAAAACAGACCTCCATCAGTTTCAGAATATAGACCATTAAGTGGGTTGGATCCTACAACTCATGCTGGGGTATAGGTTGTTCACTCTGTTTAGTTGGAATCACCCTCTTTTGATGGCTAATTCTTCTTTTTCTTGTTTCACCATGATCTGCAGCTTGCACTGAAGGATGCTGAGAAGTTGATGAGCCTGCGAGCTAATTCAGTTACATCATACATTTTGAAGGCAAACGCACTCATTTTGGTATGCATTTGAGTTGGATATGTTTTAGCATGACTGAGAACTAGTTTTCATTTTCACCTGTGAGATGAACTTGCAGGTAGTGGCATCAACTCCTGCAATGTGCCCTTGTGTTGTTTATTTGGTTTGTCAGTCTATTTTGGTGGTTAGGAAAGTTGAAAAACTAATTCGTACTTTACATGAATTGGCAGTTGGAAAAGTATGACCTTGCCCGGGATGTTGTCTATTCAGGTCTTCAGCTAGATCCTTTAAGGTAATGTGAACTAATAATCAAGTAAATAGATTTGTTTTTTTTTTTTTGGCAACTTTGTTAACCATCCACCTTTTTAGGGTTTAAATATTTTACTAAACTACTGTAAATTTCATTCCTGTAAATTGCAGCAATCCTCTTCTAAACCTGGAGAGATCAACAGCTAGTACAACTGGGAGGAGAGACCTTGGAAAACCATTGCGAACTGATGACTTTGATTGCACTCTTTGTTTGAAGTTGTTATATGAACCTGTCACAACTCCTTGCGGACATTCTTTTTGCCACTCATGCCTGTTCCAATCGATGGACCGGAGTAGGTTTTCATGTCATAAACACAAACCTGTATCTCCCCTATTCTGTCTGATTTACTGCTTATTTACTCATTTCTCAAGTATTTTCCTTCAACTTGTTTCTTTAATTGCTGATGGAAATTTTAGGTAACAGATGTCCGCTCTGCAGAACAGTCCTGTTCATTAGTCCCAGAACCTGTGCTACTAGGTGAGGATGAAATCTGATTTGTATACCTTTCTTTGCATTTACGGGCAAAATCTTTCTTCATTCTGCTGCAGTTGGCTGGAAAGATAATTTGTCCCCTTAGTAAATTTTTTATGTAGATTGTCCTGTGCAATTATTTTTCTTTTTTCCCTCAGAGAGAATCCTGTAAAGATAAAAGGATAGACAGTTAACATAGAAAAAATGGGTTACATCATACTGTTGCGGATTCAAATTCTTGTTTGCTTCGTGGAAGTTCTGAAACATGGCTTTCTGGGTGTCCCATTGCTTGTAACAGAGCTAAATTGACTACTATTGAGTAATGGGTTTGAGGGGACCGCCAATTCAATTATTGGTTGAGAGCAGGGATGGATCTCAAGCTTTCTTCGATGTTCTTGTATTTTTGTGCTAGTTTTCTGTTTGCCCATTTTGACCCAAAAAGAAAAAATCTTCTTCTTCTTCTTTTATGTTTAATAAATTCATTAAAATGCTTTCCTTTCTCCCTTGCTTTTATAGTAGTTCCAGATGCATATGATCTATTTTGTAGGAAAAGTGGTAACAAATGTGTATGTACTTTTGTTTGCAGTGTGACATTGAACAATATTATTCAAAAGAACTTTCCAGAAGAATATGCTGAAAGGAGGTCTGAGCATGAGAGTTTAACAAACCCTGGTGTAGATTTGTTACCTCTTTTTGTCATGGATGTTATTTTGCCTTGTCAGAAGTTTCAACTGAATATATTTGAACCTCGTTACAGACTAATGGTGAGCTGGATTTTGGGATTTATTTGTCAAAACTAACTCTATATTAATGGAACATATTCAAATGCCCTTTTACTTGTGTCTTAAACAGGTGAGGAGAATTATGGAAGGAAATCGCCGAATGGGAATGGTAGGATTTGTTACCGCTCCCTTTTTTGACTTCTTTTGTTTTTGTTGGGTCCTAGCTCCCACATAAGTATTGTTTTGGCTTCTTTATCAATATTGTAGGTGATCATTGATTCTACAACAGGTTCCATAGCTGATTATGGTTGTGAAGTGGAGATTACAGAGTAGGTTATTTATTCATGTTTATGTATCACATTTTCTTTTGTACATTTATTAAGATTTTTAGTTTTAGTTACCAACTCTCTGCTTTTGTGGATGCAGTTGTGAGCCACTTCCAGATGGAAGATTTTTCCTGGAGGTGAAGCACTTTTAAGTTTCCGTTTTAAGTTTCTGTAACATATCTGAGTTCTTTGTCCATGCTTATTTAGTTGTTCATACCTTTTTGCTAGGCTAAACCTGAAATGCTCAGTTTTCTACGCTTACATCCTGATACTAGAGATACTTGGAATTGATTTACACTTGATAAGAGGTGGTTTTGCCTTGAAAATGATTAGGCTGTTTATTTGACAAGGCCCTTGAGCTAGGATCTTAACATGTGCTGTCGATGCCCTGAAGTAGGTATTCTGAGTACTTCCTAGAATCTGAAAAACTTCAACACACAGAAATAGGTTGCTTAAGATCTAGGAAAGTGGAGAAAAATGAAGAAGTTTCTAAATTTTACTTCTATCTGGTGACTGGACAAATGCCTCAGAAAATTGATGCCTATCCAATTGAAACTGGAATTGTCTCCAATCATGGCTGTCTTCCTAATGCTCTAGGAAAGCCGATATTAAGATTTATTAAGAAAGATGTTCTTTCTGAACTATAATATGCTCTTATCTTTTCCTTGAAATTAGTTATTTTGAAAAAACTTGATGATGATCCATTAAATTTTTTTCTCTGTAAATTGTAGACATGATTGTGATTACAATGCTGAGCTGGTCTCCTAATAGAAAAGCGAGAAAAAAACTGCTTGAGTGCTCCCTAACTTTAGTAGTTTGCTATAGTATATCTTCGTGTGAGGCTTACATCTGTCTTCATCTTCCACTTTGTTTTCCAAATGCACTTTCTCTTTATAGACTTGTACTCCAATCATCTAATCTGTAGAAACTTAACGTAGGTTGAAAGTCGCCGAAGATGTCGCATCATTCAAAACTGGGATCAGGATGGGTTAGTTTTAGTAAAAGAAACAATTCTGAATGATGGTTAATTGAGATTTCTGGCTTTCTGTTGCTTTATTTTGTCTATTAACTAGCTTTGTCCTTACTCTGTTGTTCATTTGTGAAGGTATCGTGTTGCAGAAGTTGAATGGGTTCAAGATCTATATCCACCAGAAGGAACAGTTGAGAGGGATGATGTAAGCCTACTGTTGCCTTGTAACATTGGTCTGGCATATTGAGTGCCACTTTCGTTCTTTTTCTTGAAGTGAAGTGAATTAATTATGCCATTACTACTTGTGAAGATTGATTTTAATTGGCATAGTAACTGAACCGATTAGTTAGATGCCTAAGATTTAGATAGTTACCAGGTACACATTAGAGGTGTAATATGCTATTAACACTTATCTGTGAAATTGAGCCATCTGGGTCTGCCTTTACACCATATCTGAATCTTTTTCAAGCTGTTGAAGAATAAATATGCTTTAACCTTTGGCACTGCTTTACTAAATGCTTTGACTATTTCCATGGGATTGTTCCAAGATGAAACTATCCTGTCCTCCCTCTCTATCCTGCTGTCTACTGGCCCTCCTTTTTATTGGGTAATGCTATGTCAATAATGCTTCATGTTTGTTTGCCCTGTCGGTCTCACATCCATGTGCATGTAAAAGTATCAAAATAATTAGAATAACGCTTGATATATGTACATGGCCTACCTATTTTTCTATATGACGCGTATGCTTTTAATGGATGTCTTAGTATTTAATATTTGTGGTACATCAGGATTAATTTCTCCAAGGCTACAGTTACAGGAAATGATAAACAAAGCAGCAGCACATGCTAGACAATGGATAAGAAGAGCACAAGAAGCTGCGCAAGGAGGTAAGTTGCCAATGAAGAGATTTTGCATAATTGGCCTCCTTACTTTCTCCATCGTATTGGTTAATCAATGGATCAACATGTTCCTGGATGTGGAATTGCTATAAGATGTTTAGATTACAATTGCCAGACTTCTGGAAGTGATGTTGAATACAGCTATATGTCTAAACAGTACAAATTTGCATGTCATATTTAAGCAACATTTCCGCAAATGTAAATGAAGATTGTTCACCATATTTGCATAACCTTGAAAAGGATTCTCAAAATTGTCAAAAGTATTCAGCTCAGCCTTTCTGCTTTCTAGTGAGAGGACTGAAGGATATTTTTGTACTCCTAGTTGCTCAATAGTCTGCTCATTCTTTTATTTTTGCTGATCCTGACAATAATTGTACATACGCAGATAGAATACGGCTTGCAGAACTTTTTAAAGCAGAAGGGATGATGCCCTCAACACGAGATCCAGAGCGTTTCAGCTTTTGGGTATGCCCATTAGCTCAGAATCTAGTTGGTAAAGACTGTATGCACTTTTATGTTAATTGATTTCTGGGTTTCGCTGCAGCTTGCTACACTAAATAATCGGAGGCCACTAGAAAGGTTAGAGCTTCTGCGCACGAGAGATACAAAAGAGGTATCTGTCTTTTACTTAATTAACCATTAGAAGTTCCCTTTTGTTGCATTTCTTAGTTGCTCTCATTTGGCACATTGGTCTATCCCATAATCCCCCCTAAAAATAGTTTCTGTTCATTCCTTTGCTGCATCTGTGAATGGTTGAATACTAACAGTTTGGATGGCTTAGAGTTTGTTGACTTTATGTTTATTTATAATTCTTCTCGCAGTATTGGTTAAACAAGACTTTCTCATATCATTTCAAAAGCCAATGTATGAAATAAATAGTGAGTAAAGATGTTTTTTCAAGAGATGAGACATTATCTACCCTATGATCTAATTGTTTAGCAAGGCAACTTATTCTAAGATTGATGTGAACGAGCAAAACATCAAGTAAGATATTACGGTTGTTTTTTTGTGGTTTATCATTCACAATTGCACTTGGTTAATGAAGTTTTGGTTGTACAGTGAGTAAATTACACGTATGGCATTTTAGTGGTTTGTGCTTCAAATTGACATTTTATGTGTGGAATGAGCTAGCACAGGATTTGGTTGTTACTCAAAGAGTTGATGTCAGGTATGGAAATTCTAACGAGTTTCAAATGTTAGACCAAAATTGATGTAGTTTTTTTTACCTCTACGGTAAATAAACTAAGCAAAATATTTGGATGGCTAAATGGCACTTGCTCTTAAAGAAGCCACGGGTAATTTTATATGTAGGGCTGGACTCTACTATCATACTTAATCGAGTATTGACCTGTGACAAAAGACCAACCTGCTCCAAAGGTACTTGCTGATTTAATCTTCTTCCTGATTTTGCTGCAGAGATTGCGAAGAGGACTCATCTATATGAGGTCAGAGGATGAGAGATGTCGACTTCAATGAGCGTAATAACAGTGCCATGATTATATATGTTTTGAGGCAGCTTGGAATACTTTGATCCTTGTATAGAAATTATGGATCTCCCTGAATTAGGGAAAACGGGAATCTATAGTCTATTCTTTGGTTGACCTATAGTTTTTCTCCTCAAAAAGGTCAACTCCACTTATAGTTCATTGTAATAAACCCCCCCCCCCCCCCCCCCCCTCCCCTTTTTTTTAAAAAAATTCTTTAACTTTCCCTTTTCTTGCCTTTTGTTTCTTCTTTTTTTAGAATGATGGCAACATACTAATCGCTTCCCTAACCAAACCCCACAAAAAAAAAAAGAATTAAAACAGAAGGTTCTTGAATTTGATTTTTCCATCTCTAGATAAAATGAGAGAGAAGAAAAATGAGAAGGGATAGACATTAAATTAATACGCAGAACTCTGTTATTCAACTGTTAAATCTCCTGCCTTCAAGACAACAGTTGAAGTAAGGAGGGGGCTACTTGCTATATTCATTAAAAAAAAAAAAAAGGTAA
Organism: Coffea eugenioides; assembly: GCF_003713205.1. NCBI lineage: Eukaryota > Viridiplantae > Streptophyta > Magnoliopsida > Gentianales > Rubiaceae > Coffea > Coffea eugenioides. The sequence goes on from NC_040038.1 coordinate 38,754,861, forward strand.
AATGCACTTTCCATCCCTAATGTTTAAGGTGTTAACCAATTTCGTCCCTAAAGTTTCATGCAAAATATATTTCATCCTTGTAATTTTATAATTTTAACTAATTTTATCCTTAAAGTTTCACACGAACACATTTCATCCTCAAAGTTTAATAGATTTGGCTAATTGAGGATAATTGATGGATTGTCAATGATTTTGAATAGAATATTGTCACTTGACCATAGGATGCCCATTAGTTAAAAAAAAAATATTGAATCAACAAAAAGGTTAAAAATCTTTTTTTAATTCACTTTCTCATTTTAGTACAAAAAAAACCTAAGAATTTTTTAACCACCATTACTCTCTTCTTAATCACAATCGAACAAACAAACAAACAAAATGAAGTCGTGGCAGACAAACAACCCCACTATAACCAATTGGAAAAAAAATGTCGAACAACTCCATTACAACTAATTGGAGAAAAATATTAATGTGAAAGAAAGAATGGTTTGGATTGTCATTTATTTGCAAAATTTTGTTTTGTTGCTGTGTATTTTGCACCAACAGTTGCATCATGTACTCGTTTTTAAATCATCTATTTATCTTTCAATCTATTTATTTTATCTCAAATACATCATATCATAATTTTAAAAAACAAAGAGATAGTCTCATATCCAAAAACACTTGTTATTTCTGTAATTTAATCAATAACTAAATTAAGTATTAATAATACAATTACTAATAGGACATGTGATGATATTATGTCCAAATTAGTTAACAATCATTTAATTGTCCTCAATTGGTAGAAATTATGAAACTATGGGGATGAAATGTGTTCTACATAAACTTTAGGGACAACATTGGTCAAAATTATAAAATTATGAGGATGAAATATGTTTGCAATGAAACTTCAGGAACGAAATTGGTTAACACCTTAAATATTGGGGATGAAAAGTGTATTTTTCCCAAAAAAAATGAAAAAAGGAGCAAGCTGATTGCAAGCTACGTGTGATTGGTATTGGGATGCTGAGCAATGTTTGTGGAGGGAGGAGAGATATTGCAAGCTGAGCTTCAAGCGTTCCGGTGCAGTTCATGGGAGAGAAGCTTCCTAACACATTTGTTTTCGGGGTTCGGCCAAGTTGTTAATACATAGTTATTTCTGGGACAAATGCTATTTGATGGAGATTTTCATGGCTCATACACAAAATTATTGCAGTGTCATTGTATCTGCGTCATCAAATGTAACTCGAACTAAGAGCATCTCCAACGGAGTATAATAAGGAGTGCAATGCTTGACAAAATATGGGTCCATTACACGCATCATCAGAATGATGCGTGTAATGGGTAGGCCTGTCAACGGGTCGGGTCTAGACCCGGATCCGGGAAATTATTGCGGGTATGGGTAGGGATTTAATTCCGTTTCCCGGATCCGGATCCGGATCCGTTTTGTCAAACAAAAAACGGGTTGGGTACGGAATATAGTATTCCGGCCCGTATTAAACCCGGATCCGGATATAAATGAATTAATAATTTTAAAAATATATATTTATCAATATAATTTGATTAGGGTGATGTATTTTAATAAAGTTAATTTGATTTCTTTTCTTATTTGGTTTTTTCTTTGCATTAGTTAGAAATTAGTTTACAAATATATTTTTTTCTCATTTTTATTAGAAATTATAAATTTTGGTAAACTTGTTCAGGTAGACCCGGATCCGGATCCGGACCCGCCGGATCCGGATCCGGAACATAGAATAAAAGACCCGTCGGGTAAACGGGTCGGATCCGGATCCGGCATAGTAATTCGGGTCCGGGTCCGGAATAATGAATTCCGGCCCGGACCCGGCCCGTTGACAGCCCTAGTAATGGGTGGGCCAGCCAGGGTCAAAATTTAGCAGCCTGACAAAATTTTGCCTAGCAATCTTGAAGGTTTCAACGTTCATTTTTTGCAATATTATTATTTGTATTTTATTTGAAGGTTTCAATTTTATTATTTGTATTTTATTTGATTTAAATTATGTAATATTATGTTATGGAGTTCAACTAATTAGATAAAGAATTATTAATTAAGTATGGATTATTATGATATCTTCGCATTTGAGGTATCACATATTTGTTTAATGTTCTGCATAATTATTTTCAAAAAATAACAATATATTATTTTTGAAAGATAGAAAAAGATATATTGTTCAAACTTAGAAATTAATAATATTATTTTTAGAAAATAAAAAATTCAAAAGGTAAAAAATTTAATGAAAGTTAATACTTTATTTTTTAAAAATAACAAAATTACTTTATTTATTTATGGGATATGAATTATGCATTATTAAAATAAATGTTTGATTTAATTATGGACTCATGCTATTACACCTTATAGAGTATAATCCATTGTGAGTGGAAGTGTAATAAAAGAGGAGAAAGTGAAATGCTGACGTGGCATGTGAATTACACTCTAAAGAGTGTAAACCATTGTGGATGCTCTAATAAGTTGTATTGTACTTTTGCCTAGTTTTTTTTTATTTTTAATTCGGCAGATGAGGGATGGGATTTAAGAAATGGAAAAGGAAAAGAGGAGAATTGTAGTTAGGCTTTCTAATTCTTATAGTGAAATGTAAGCTATGTTTTTGTGATTTGTTTTTGGTAGTTATCTTAACAGCACTACTAGCATTTTAGCTGACTTTGTATGCATATTAGTTTTTGCCATTTTTCTTCTAGACAGCTTTTCCATTTTCTTGTCAAATTTTTTTGTTGGGGTTCACCAGCAGCCGTTCTTTGTGCTGTGTTACCAAATTCGTGCGGTAGAATCTTTGGTCTTCTTTTACGGCCAGCATTAAGCTGTTGTGTGTGCATATCAAATTTCAACAACCTAACCAGTTCACGGCAACATTCCAAATTGTTTTCTTTGCTTTCTGACCTAATTAAAATAATAGACTCCAAGAAATAAGAATCTTTGTTGCAGTTAATAAGCTGATAACCCTGTCTGGCATGATTAAATGGTCAGTTTAGTGAATTATATTAAATTGGCATTCAAAATTTTCATTAGGGGTTGATAAAGGCCATTCTTCTGTCTAATTAGCCATTAGGAACTTGGCTGTTTAACAATCACTTTTAATGCCTCACTAATTGCACAAACTAATTCTAGGATGAAGCAAATCCTCTGTGAAAGTCAACCACAAAATCAATCATCCATCCAAGTTCCCAGCTGGATACGCGGTTTAGACTATTAGTTAGTTACTACACTAAATTTGCTAAAAGGGGAAATAAAATATTGAAAGTGTAAACTGACGCCTAAAACACAGCTCAGTGATTGCTTTGATGCCCTCAATCATCAACACAAATAGTCTCATTTCTCCCCAGAGAAACAGTCTTCATCATATCTGTTTGTCATGAACTCACTCTTAAAAAAATATGTACATGAATGCACGTCCTTCCCCTTACATGTATCCAGCCAGCAACTTCTTGTTAATGTTTCTTTTTGGTCAATTCTCCTATGTACCAATGCCTTCTCCATGTCCTACCCCACAAAAAGATAATTACTTTAGTCTCATTTTCACAAACACTTAATTCTTCTCATTTCTTTTTTCTCCTGGAAATTTGAAAAGCATCTTTGTTCCATCACCATACGTAGCCTAATCCACCAAAAACTATCACCTTAATCACCACCATCTGCTTGGCACACTCATTGCCTCCGGCGGCAAAAGCAATGGGAGGACTACTTGCAGCAAGTTATGGAAAATCAAGAGCTTATGGCCCTCTCTCCTTGGCGGCTACCAATTTCATTTGTCTTCTTTTTGCCTTGAACAGAAGTTTCTATTTGGCAATGGCAGACACTATCTCCTCTTCTTCCACATTTACTCCTGCTGATAATTATCTCATCAATTGTGGATCACCTTCAAGCACTTTACTTGATGATGGCAGAACTTTCAAGTCTGATCCTCAGTCTGCCTCGTATTTATCCACTGATGAAAATATTCTAGCTTCCGTTAAGTCTTTTCCCAACAATGCTGCTTCCTTTTCACCTTCTTCATCGCTTCCTTTGTATCTTACTGCAAGGATTTTCCACCATGAATCGATGTACAGATTTATCATCTTTCGTCCAGGCCGCCATTGGGTACGTCTGTACTTTTACCCTCAACCACACCCTTCTTATAATCTAAGTAGTGCTACATTTACTGTTAGCACTGACAGTACTGTTCTCCTGCATGACTTCTCCGTTAAGGACAGTAATAAATTGGTATTCAAAGAGTATCTCATCAATGTTTCCTCTGATGCATTCACGCTCAGATTCTCACCAATGAAGAATTCTGTTGCATTCATCAATGCTATTGAGCTTGTTTCAGTACCAGACAACCTCATTTCTGATTCAGCCTCCTCAATTTCTCCTGTTGGCGATTTCAACGGGTTGTCTCAGTATGCACTTGAAGTGTCTTATAGGCTGAACGTTGGGGGGCCAATTGTGACTCCCAAAAATGACACATTGTGGAGGACATGGCAGCCTGATAGCTTATTGATGGAATTCCCCCAAGGTGCTAAAAGTGTTTCTGTAAGTCCTGACACGATAAAGTATCCAGACGGTGGTGCCACCCCTTTGATTGCTCCAAATTGGGTCTATGCAACGGCTGATCAGATGGCAGATTCGGGTGTACCTGACTCAAACTTCAACCTGACATGGGAGATGAATGTTGATCCAAGTTTTTCTTACCTGATCAGAATGCACTTTTGTGACATTGTGAGCAAGGCTCTAAATGAGCTCTACTTCAATGTGTATGTGAATGGAATGATAGGTGTATCAAGTCTTGATCTTTCAACAATTAATTCAGACCTTGCCGTCCCATATTACAAAGATTTTGTAATCAATGCATCAGCAATTTCAAATGGTACCATAGTCGTTCAGGTTGGTCCTGCTTTAAATGTTCAATCAAGCTCCCCTAATGCTATCCTCAATGGCTTGGAGATCATGAAGCTTAGCAACATAGCTGGAAGCTTAGATGGGTTGTTTACTTCAGCTGGTAATCCAAGTTCAGGACGCAATAAAATGAAAATTGCTGCTGCGATTGGTTTGGCAATGGGGATAATAGCTCTAGCGTTGCTTGTAATGAGTATCATTAGGCTACAAAGAAGACCCAAGGGTTGGAGAAAGCAAAATACCTTCGCATCATGGCTCCCTCTCAATGTAAGTTACTGTAGTTTCTTGTCAAGTAAGACTAAAAGTATTGTCTCACCAGGACTCGGTCTGGGAAGGTGCTTTAATTTTAATGAGATAAGGGAAGCAACAAAGAATTTTGATGAAAAAGCAGTAATTGGAGTTGGAGGTTTTGGGAAAGTCTACCTTGGGGTGTTGGCAGATGGAACCAAACTCGCCATAAAAAGAGGCAATCCATCCTCGTCTCAAGGCATAAATGAATTTCAAACTGAAATTCAAATGCTTTCCAAGCTCAGACATCGCCATCTTGTGTCCTTGATTGGATACTGTGATGAACAATCAGAGATGATCCTGGTTTATGAGTACATGGCCAATGGTCCACTTCGCGACCACATTTATGGCTCAAATTTGCCACCATTATCATGGAGGCAACGCGTTGAGATCTGCATTGGTGCAGCTCGCGGATTGCATTATCTTCACACAGGTGCAACACAAGGGATAATTCACCGTGATGTTAAAACCACAAACATTCTACTGGATGAAAATTTTGTCGCGAAAGTTTCTGATTTTGGCCTGTCCAAAGCTGGACCTTCATTGGAACAAACGCATGTTAGCACAGCAGTCAAAGGCAGTTTTGGCTATCTTGATCCTGAGTACTTCAGAAGGCAACAGCTTACTGAAAAATCGGATGTCTACTCCTTTGGTGTGGTCCTCTTCGAGGTAATATGTGCAAGACCTGCTCTTGATCCTGCATTGCCAAGGGAGCTGGTCAATTTGGCCGAGTGGGCAATGCAACAGCATAGGAAGGGCTCGCTCGAGAAGATCATTGATCCTTCTATTGCCAGCACAATAAGTCTTGACTCACTAAGAAAATATGTTGAAGCTGCAGAGAAATGTTTGTCAGAATATGGGGTTGACAGGCCTTCAATGGGGGATGTCTTGTGGAACTTGGAGTATGCTTTACAACTTCAGGAGGCATCTTCAATTCCTGATCATCCCGAAAAGAAAAATCCAGAACCAACTAGCTTGGAAGGGCCAAGCGATGAAGGGGTCATGCTGATTGACATGACTGAAGATTCTGGAGTAGTGGTTGCTTCTCCCATGTTTGTTGAAAATTTTCAAGCAAGGTAAAAAGGAGCTAATTGAAGAATCTGACAGTTTACCGATTGAGGTGGGATGGCCATCGCAAGCGAGATCGCTGCCATCATTTTATTTGTACTACTTTCTGAGTTCTTCTAAAGGCTGTTTACTGATGGTTTTGCCAATTTTCTTGGTCACGTAGACTGTTGATTGCAGAGTATTATTTCAGCAGACCTAATCTTCTTTCGCTTGATCAAGTTCTTACAGAAAAAGTTTTTGCATATTCATGTATTTATGTTGCTTACTTCGCGCAGGCTAAGGCTTACCTTGTTTGTTGTTTGCTTTGGCTTGACGTATTTGTAGTCTGTGTATCAGATGACAAATAATTTTCCTATTATCAAACCTTTTCAAGATCATTAAATCAAGAATACATCCAGAACTACCTGCTATGTTAGGCTAACAGCTCAATATTTTCATTAAGCATTACTTTATCTCCCGATTTTTTTGCACTTGTAAGAAGAAGATCCATACACAGGCCTTCTCCTATTGACACTGTTATATTCAACTACAGTGAACTCCCTCAATTTTAATTACTAGGAGAAGTTTCTAAAGTGGCACATCTCACAGAAAGTCAGCGTATGCTTTCATTTCTCATAGATCATAGCTCTTAAAGAAAGTCAAGGTGGTTATGATAAAAGCCAAGAACAAAGAAATTGTTCATTTCCAGTACAAACATGCAACAAAAAACTGAAACTTATCTTAAATTACAACTTGGAGCCACTACAGTGAATTCTCTTGTCCAAGTAAGGTCATAAGCAGCTCCAAAGAAGCCCAACTATAAACAAAAGATGAGCAATGTGCATGAAAAGAGAACACTACAAATGTACAGAACATTTAGAAGACACAGCCAAGGCATAAATACTGCAAAAAGTTTAGGCCGCTGTCTCTTCTTCAAGCATACTACGAGGCCTCGAGCAGCATAACAAAAATGGCACAAAACTCCAAGAAGAGTATCGGCGGCCCGCTCACTCTCTGAAGATCAAGTAGATACTTCTCATCACGAACTTTATAAAGCTGTCAAAATTTCCATGAAGGTCCAGATCAGCAGACTGAAGATACGAAAATATTATGCAAAGCTTTCTATCTTGTACTTTTAATTCTAGGGGAAGTTAGCTGGACATTATAATTTAACTCAAAAGCATTCCAACTTAGAATGGGGACCAGATGTCACATGCAAAAGTTTACCCAATTCAATGCAATACAACTAGCACCAATTGTTTCTAATATAATGGTCTTCCACAAAAAACCAAATATTCTACGTTACACTACATATTAGGAATAATCAAGATTAGTGCAAAATTTGATGCAACTAGGTTGCATTGAAAGCATTAATCCTTGGATTGGCAGGGAATGGGAATAAGAACCGTCTGCAAACAACTAAAACCATAAAAAGTCCTCCAGCAACTTTCAATGCGCAGGTGAAAGGTGGGATATTGAGGAGGCTGCTCAGCATAGCTTGTATGCTTGATCAGCATGATGAAAACATTGTCATGCCAACAAGATGTTGCAAGAGATAATTTTGACCATATCTATGTTACTTAGACTCGGGTACAGGAGTCCCATGGGCACGGGTACTCTATTTCAAAATGAAGAGCCCCAAACGGGTATATTTAAAACATGCATTTCAAACTGAAGCTTGCATTATGATTAAGAATGAAAAAGAATTACTCAAAATATGGACTGCAGTTGTGACAATAAATTCGAAAATTGTAAAGCAAAAGTTGCAGGCCAAGAAGAAAGGAAAAGCAGAAAACTAACACTGCCCCCTTTAATCTGTCTATGTGAATGTAGAATAGTTAAATTGAAACAAAAGAAAACAGCCCACTATTCTTGAAAATTTGAAACTGTATCACAAATCTTAAATAGTTCTAAATAAAAGAGTCAAAAAAGCATAATAGTAGATGAAACTTGGTAAATAGGCATTCTAATAAAGCGAGCTTTTAGGAAAGTGCCAGAGTATTCATTCTTTTGATGAGTGAGAGGCTTAAAAAGGATACAGGTTTAGCCCTACACAAACTCTATCTGTAAGAGAACTTTATTCATTCATTTTGGGCAAATATACATGATCTCTTCCACAATTTGTAGCAGCCTAATACCTCCTCCCTGGATTTCAGAAGCTCTATAGATTCCCCTATACCTTCCTAACGCTCATTAAACTTGTTTCCAGTCAACCTTCAGAAATTTAACCCAAGACCATTTCCAGAAAAGTAACCACAAAAAATGACAAAGACCCAACATTGTTACCCCACCGATTGCCTACAACCTCCAATCAACCTCTTGCACCACCTGCCATCCTTTCAACTAATCACCCCATCTAAGCTTCTTTGCCATAACCCATTGTCCCATCTACCAAGAATCCTCTTCAGTACCCATTATCCACCAACTTTTTCCACTAAAACAACCAGCTGACACAACTTCCCTTATAACAGCCCACTAACAAGATCTCATTCTTGCAAATCCACACCTTTCTATTATATTACCTCCATAAACGTTCCACCCAATTCCTGTTATAAATCCACAAGCCACATATAAAAGGAGATGGGGACAAACTGATTCCTTACTCTTTGGCAAAGTAGTTGGCTGTTGTGGGGTATCTCTTGGTGAAAAATTTTCACTCTTTTGGCATTTTCTAATTTCATGATTAATAGCAACAGTTCAATATTTCAATTCTCAATGATAGCTCAAATCATACTTAGAAAAATGTAAATAGCAAGGAAGGTCATAGTACTTTTTCAGATAAAAACAAGAGGGAAGAGTACAGGCTTTTGAAATTAGCAGTAGGCCATGGAGGTTAACCCTCAAACTTTTGAAGTTTTTTAGGGGGGTGAGGCTTAAGGAAGGAGTATGATATTTCATTGCATGATAGGAACTAAATAACATGTTGGAAAATTCTTCTTCCTCTACTGGGGTTTCCCACCGCAAAGGAAACACAAGTTGGAAGAGAAAAGCAGTTTGAGCATCATTTGACCATGATAACATGTGGAATATGTAATTCACAAAGTTCACTTCATCTTCCATCACTAAATGAATGTAGTATCAAGGACACAGAACTTCCATCTTGGTTACTTGTAACGCATAAGGAGAGCTCTTCAGGCAAGTAAATAAATAACAGAAAGAAATTAATAGGGAGAGATCTAATGCCTGCATCTCAAACTTCAGAATAGCTTGGGGCTGTAAAGTATTTGCATTGGCTTCATTAGCATGGTAAACGTGGTCATTGATGTGATTGGTAGCCAGACTTTCATTGTCCCAAAAAGCATGATTCCAGAGACACTTCATGTTATAGTGCCCAATTTTTTTCCATCTAACCTTCAGTTCTTGAAGAGCTCCAAGAACCTGAGTCATTAAAGCCCTTGGTTGTGCTGCAGTCTGTACAGATATCAGCAAAACTAATAAATTGTACATGCAAATATCCAGACAGCCATAGATGAAAGTGATAACATCATTATTATTTAAATGGTTAGCATTAGACAGGCAGAAATCAAAACTTTGCTGGAAAAAGAATATGATGAAGCAAAACAACGAATAAGTAATCTGGACAGAATATTTATTAATTTAACTTCTCACTTAAGCAAGAGTACCAGAGCCTTTACCTGAAGCCCAACAAGCCAATTTTTCTCTCTACCCATATGAGGAAAGCCATGCCCAATGGACAAATGCAAGTCAAGCTCAGGAAAAATTCCTGGCGAACAAGCCTCCTGGAGTTTTGTACAAGAAGAAATCAATGATGGGGAGAGCTTTAAATTTAAAAGCAAAAGATGCAAATTCAAACATAAAGCAGATACACCAGATCAACAACATTGATAAAATACCAGGAAATATCATTCTCACTAATTAAATTGACAAAAGAAATGAATATATACTTCTAAGGTCAAGAACATAAACGAATATCATATGTATTTCCTTAAAAATAATGTTACTACCTCCTCTGCAAGTAATGCACATCTTTACATCTCTATATAGGCTAGGAAGGAAAAGCCTAAATATATCCAAAATCAATTTTCAGGAGAAAAAAATTATGTTCCTGGGGAAAACCCATCGTAGACAATTAACTACTGTTGAGATGTAATCCAACTTACTATAAATGTATTAATAGAAATAAACAGGCTGATATGACTTGACAAGATTAGCATACCATTGACTCCTGAAATTCAGCTCCCAGATAGCCACTTGAAGCAGGAGAACGGTTGTCAAAAAGCAGGTAGTAAGCAACAGTAGCCTAAAAGAAACCACTGCAAGTTACACACCCAAGCAAAATGTACAAATTAAATCATAGCAGGTGAATGTAAAATTAGGTTTACATCATTCTGTATTCTTTTCTGAAGAGATTCAAGCAGCTGGCTCCTGTCAAATCCCATCCTCAGAACTTGCTGGATGATATCCTCATCAAGCTGTAAATGATTAAAACATAAGACTAAACAAAGAAAAAAGTGAGAGCAAGTAACAAATATAGCCATATTGTCAAAAGATGAGTTAGTAGGAACTTGAAAAATCAAATCCAGTTTTGAGTTCTGACAGAGATGGGAGAACAAAAAAATAGTGGAACTGGATTTGATCTAACATTGAAATCTAGGTTCATGCAGAAACAACAAAAAACCTAGATCAGGGGCTAAATTAGCAAAATATCTGAAGTTTGACACAAAGAGCTCATTAAAAAAAAGGAAGTGAAAATAATAACAATATCAATTTGGTAATTCAAAATGAAGAACTTGAAAGCCGAAGGCATAAATTACAGATTCTAAACCTATAGGTTTGTAAACTGAGATAGCACTCTTCTCGTCCAAGAAATTAAACCAAATAGGATAGCAAATAAAGCAAGGAGCATACCCAGCTAAGAAAAGGAAACAAGAATTCTAAAATAACTCACAACTTCCATTGCTAGATGATGAACAATAACTCATTAAAAGTAGCCTATGAGGTCATGATGTTCCAAGTCCTCTCTTGGTTGCAGGAGAACTCGTTCTTCAGCCTAACAAGCCTTCCAATGCATATCTGTTTTTGCTATTTCCAATAGTAAACACACAGAACTGATGCTTCAGAATAATCTCCAAAACTATGAATATCTCTTAACTTGCCAAACAAAATAAATATCTGTTTCTTCATAATATACAGCAGGAATCTGTTATCCTTAAGTTTCTTCCTCCCAAAAACCGCAAGCATCAGTTCTTCCACCCAAAACTAATGCTTTTTGCTATTTCTAGGTACATTAATCTCTGACGATTGTCAAGCATCAAAAGTAGGCTTGCATTAAGCATGATGAAAGTTTTATTAAAAGGTCAACAAAAAGCATTAGCCTTTAGTATTCATATTTCAACAATTATGTTGCTCTTTTGCATAATAATTTGAGAGCACTACTTTTCCCATGAACTTTTAAAGATACCCCATCAACAAAAACATCTGCACCTGGATAAACGTTAATAAAAGAGACTCCCACACAAGCACAGTGTTTTCCCATCAATCAACCAAGAATTGTATCAGAAGTGTCTTTCTTCAAGACTACCATCTAATATAATATTGCTCCTTAGGTTGATTCCTTGTATCTCTAATAATCAAATTGCTGATTCAAAATTCACCAAGTTCACAAACTCCTGACGTTAGTCGAAGCTCAATCTCTATTCAGTTCCACTGCCTGTAAAGCCACCATGTTCACACTTCTTCAGCCCTATTACCAATTCATGTCAGCAGAAATGCAGAAATGTCTAGCCAAAACCTAAATCACTATTGAAATGTAGGTTTTGAGAGCACAAATTCTATAAGAAGATATCAAAGCAGAGGCAGCCAATAATCATTTAATAAGAAAAATAATAGAAAGCTCAAGCTATGAGTTTAAACAGTCTAAATCCTAATATAAATATAGTTAAAGGAGAAAGCCTTTTTATCCAAAAAAATTAAATCCAAAAGGAAAGTAAATGATACTAGGATCTTACACCTAACTAATAAAAGGAAATAAGCAAAAGTTGTAGGCATATCAAATTTGCACGCTGCTACAATACACGACAAACTGTAGCTTGGGCATAGTACCCTATGAACATTCACCCCTTCTTTCTATTTGCATGGGAATGTAATCCAGATATGTGATCGCTAATAGTACATATCATCTTATCTTGTCAAAAATAATACCATGGATGAAACAATATAACTCCAGCTGATGTAAAAATAAGGCAGATACAACTAACCCTTGGTAATATCTACTTCTTATTCACAGGGTAAAGCTTGAACATATCCAATTGCATGCTATGTGTTCAAAACTATTAAAAAATAAGTAAAGATTTATCTAGCCCATCAATATTGTTGCTTTACCAATGAAAAGTTAATCTTCAACTTTTCTAACAAACCAATAAAGATGGTGGCGTTCCTTCAAAGAAATCTTAGGACTGAAAACTCCAAATAGCTTTACACCATAAATAAAGGTAAAATTTTATCATTCCACAAACAGGGCAAAATTACTTCATATCATCTCTAGTTAAATTAACAAATAGAGCAGCATGCATGCCTTTTTTAAATGTTGCCTTGCATCAGGTGAAGGAACGGCTAAGTAACGAGGAAGATGAACTTTGAACCAGTGGTGTTGACGAATCTCAGGAATTGTTATTCGCTTCATAGGGTCAACCACCAGCATCCTTGGGATCAAATCCCTAGCTCCAGGTGATAGATGACTGGGAAGAGTATATATCCCACCCTAAAAGACAGCATTGTCAATTATCCACTTACATTATCAAATGTAATATGAAGATCATAACTAATTAAATGTATTTACCTTGATTTTCTTGAAAAGATTTGGAATATTTTCATCATCAAAAGGAAGTGTACCACAAAGAAGAGCATACAAGATGACACCACAACTCCAAACATCTACCTCGGGACCAGCATAAAGTTTGCCAGAGACAACCTACAGTTAAGTATATAAACAGACAGCATTGAGTTTCCAACCTCTGACACTGATAGGAAACTAACCTTAAAAAAAAATATTAAATCTTAGCTCAAGAATTATGATCATTGTAAACCTCTGGAGCAGCATAGTTTGGGCTACCGCAACTTGTCTTGAGAAAATGTCCATCTCGCATTATATTGCTCAATCCAAAATCAGCTATTTTCACATTTCCTCTAGAATCCAACAGTAGATTTTCAGGCTTAAGGTCCCGGTGGACCACCATGTTTTTGTGGCAATACTCTACACCAGAAATAATCTATTTTGGAGGAAATAACCAGAGCGAAAGTGATGTTAACCAGCAGGCAAATAATCAGCAAAACCAAAATACTACATGCGATGGGAAAAAGCAATCTACCTGCTGAAAGAAATGACGAGCTTCATCCTCCTGTAACCTGCCCTTCTCTACAATATAGTCAAAAAGCTCTCCGGACTTCACATACTCCATCACCACATAAATATCCGCTGGTGTCTCTATCACCTCATAAAGTCTTATGATATGTGGATGCACAAATAGTCTGCATATTTTAATTTCCCTTCTCACTGCAGCACATTAGATGCATTTAAAACACGCAAACCACATTTCAAATAGCCACAAGAACACAGCAGAAACTGTAGATATCCCAGAAATACACAAATGCGCGAACTAAAGTCCAAAATCAAAACCAACAACATGCAACACTAAGATTGATCCAAGCATGTATTTAATACCCTTTTCCTCCATGTCGGGAGTCTTCATTTTACGACGGTTAAGAATTTTCACAGCCACTTTATACCCAGTAAGCACATGTTCAGCAATTTTGACCTTCCCAAATGAACCATGGCCAAGGGTTTTCCCAAGCCTATAGTTCCTTACTAGCGCATCAGCCATATTACCACCTCGACCATCCATCTGTCTGCACAGAAATAAAAAAAAAAAAAAAAAAAATTCAACCTTGACCTTCTCCAAACCAGGATAATTAATCAAAGTACATAAAATATTGACGTTTTACACAAAAACCCACATACCAAATTTCTTCAAACACTGGCTTAACAGTACAACAACGAATAAAATTCAATTTTCTTTAACTCTTCTGATCATAAATGGAATAACAGTGCGAAAGAATCACATAATTAATTTTCAGCTGAATATATCTTCACACAAGCTTGCTAAATTTGTAAACTATATATTGCTACTTACAAGAATTCTAGAATTATTCAACAAACAAAAAAAGAACTAAAATAGAATATAGCCATTTCTACAATGCATGCTAGTGATATATGCGAAAACAATTCAATCACGCATTTGGATAAACTGAATCAATCAGCTAAGTTAATCACATGATCCCATTCCACTAGGGAAAAGTAAAAGTTAACGAACAGATTCACTAAATTTGACACACTAATTACTTTACCCTTACTCTTCATAAAATGGGCATTAATTACCATAGAGCAGATTAATCAAGAAAATTCATCATTTCATAAAATAATCGCCATTTCCAGACAAAAATAAGGACTAAATCAAATAATTAAACCAACAACTGATGGAATAATTAAAATTTCAGTAACATCGAATTCAGTTTACCAGAGAAAGTCGGGTGCAATCCACTAGGTCTCCAATTCTGCAAGCGAAATCAGAGAGAGAAAGGGGTATAACAGATTGAAAAACAAACGAAGTTAAGAAACCTAAAAAAAAAAATTGAAATAAAATAGTAAAAAAGAACGGATGGGGAATTTGGGGATTTCGGAAAAAAGTAGACTCAGATTTCAACGAGTCTGACTCAGCATTACGTTTTCGGATTTGAACGTGTTCTCATAGTGGACTTTTTCTTTTTTTTTCCGGTCCAGGCCCAGTTCTTTGTAGATGGGCCAGCTTTTGATGTTCAATAGCTCATTGTCCAATCACTTAGGTTTAGAGTCACCTAGTTTGTTACCCAAGAGGCCAAGACAGAGTCTAAATTTTGATTAAAGAGAAATGTAATTATAGGAAAAGTCTGAAGTAATGATAGTTATGGTAATAAAACTATTTTTACCTAATATAACAGGTAAAAACACTTTTAGTAACTATTTGATTACCTATTGGACCGGTCATCTAAACAAGATAATGCCTAAAAATTTGGGTAGTAAGTTTCGCATTAAAAATAGTAAGTTATCCCCATAAATTAGTAACTTTTATGTTTCAAAAAATAAATTGAAATAAAAATGAAAGTTACTTTTTTTAAAAAAATAAATTACTACTCTATATTCGAAACTTACTTTTTGGAGAGTAAGTTTAGTTAAAAAATAGTAAGTTTTTATAGATTAATAGTAAATCTTGTTGATAGAATAGTAAATTTGGTTAATCATCAAAACTTACTAGTTTGTGGCATAAATTTACTATTTTACTTAAAAAAACTTATATGAAACAAGTATTAGGAAGTTTATATAAAATAATGCTAAGATTTTTTTATTAATGATTGAAACTTAATATTATAGTTAGTAATTGTTGGTAACGTAAATGTATAATATATGATTGTATGTATCATTCATAAATGTTATGTGTTTTAAGCATTTTAATAAATGTATGTATCATTTTATAATGTTATGTGTTTTAATAAATTTATTTTCTAGGTCACAAGTATAAAAGTTAAAGTTGTGCTAATAATCTTTGAAAATTATAGTAAATCTACCCATATATTAAGTTTCGTGAGTTTCAAATATATTTTGTATCATTTCCAATACGGATTTATATGCACATTTTTTATCAAACTTACTTTTAATTGGCAAATAGTATGTAAATTATTATAAAATGTCATTTTATAATAATCATAAGTTTTATAGGTGAATGGTATATAAACTGCTAAAATTGTCAATTTATAAATGATCAAATCTTACTACTTTATGGCATATATTAGTCTGATCAACTAAAAAATTACCGTAATTAAGAGTACATTGGTTGTTGATTTAAAATTTGCACCTCTGTCACTATTTCGTTATTACTACCACAAATTTTTCTAATCAAATATCTTTTCCTTTTGTATGCAGTATTTATGTTTAGTAAAAATTAATAAACCATGATTACATTTCATAATTTCTAATGAAATTAGTAACATTTTCTAAATAAATTGGAATAATTTGTAAAATATGTTATTTTTTTACCAATATAATCAAAAGAAATTTGCACTATTAAAAAGCAAATGGGAAGAAAGGACGATGGCATAAGTATAAATGTGAGCAACTATATACATATCACACCATGAGTTTAGATTTGATTTGTTCAAAACATTGGTAATTTATTCGTTAGTAGATATAAAATGCATATTATTTTTCTACAAATGGAAAATACAATTTCATATATACTAACTATTAACAGAATATGTAGTTTGAACACGATCAATTGAGCTCATATTTCATTTGTTTAGCTATCATTTATTTTGTTACTTAGGTTGAATATTTACATTTGAATAGAGTATTGATATCAAAACTTCAATTATTCTTAATGACATTAATTTTATGTTGATAAAAGTTGGTCTAGGCAATTAAGTGTCAATGACAACAATTGCTAAAATATAGTTTTTTTTAATTTTTTTGAAAAATGACAAAAAAATTACACTTTTTTATGAAAATATCAAATTGTTAATTCAATTCAAATTAATTTTATAATAAAAAATATTATTCCTCAAACTAGTTGCTTAATCCGTATCTATGCCCGTACTAGTGTCGAATAGATAACTAAAATAGGAAATTACAACAAAAAATAATGTTACAGGAAAGGTGCAAATAAGTAGGACTTTTGCTAATTTTAATCCAAAATTTAAAAAAAAAAAGGATAGGCTTTTTTGTAGTTTTGAATTCAAAAGTGTTGTGGTTGTGATAGAATTCTTTGTTAAAATTTGAAACGGTTGAGAATTCCAGAGATAAGTGACAAGTTGACTTTTATTAGTCATTAGTTTTAGTTTGAGTGGAAAAGGTCGATGAACTAGGGCACGTCATTTTTTCTCACGTTTTCTTACGTTTCTCTTATTACTCAACAACAAAACATGAACTTCAGTCTTTTTGTTTAATCTTTGATGTGATTTTCAATATCCATGAAACTCACTAGTTGATACCCGGAAAACATCTCTTCGCCTGGTAAAGCTATATTTTACTAATAACTACTTATTTAGGTTGACAATTTGTGAATTATGGATGAGCGACAAATGAATGATGTAAGTAAATTATGGTGTGGGATTTTATGCTTGTAAGATCTTTTTATATTTTATTCCCTCTCATAGGTATGCTCTATTATAGGTATTTTTTTTATATTCACCATATTTAGTGAATATTTATTGTTAGATTTGCTAAAAATTATTTTCGTTCTATTTCTTTTGGAAGCAAGGTGAAGCAAACAAACTCCTTTAAAGATAGAATATTTTTTTTTCTAATGGAACACCGAGGTTAGACTTGTAGCATAATTGATGTCATTCATGGTAATGCACACGCTATGCAACTAGAGTTTAATATTGATTGGCTTAGAATTTAATATGGTAACGCACCCCATAAAGAGTTTAATAATTGTTGTCATATCCGCATGTTTCCTTAATTTGCTGATAATATTATTGTGATTACTTTTCCTTGAGTGACTATTCATTTGTAGTATGGAATCTTTTGACAATGGTAATCTGTAAATGAATAATTGTCATATCCCATTTATTGGACTGCGTGTTCTTGTGATGTATTTTGGCAAACCTCTGATTATTGTTGATGGATAGTTTAACTATAAATCACTCATCAATCACGATGAGTGTGACTTGTTATCATTCATATAAATCGTTTTTTGCAATATGCATGCATAAGTGTAGATATTAGTAACTTGGATATTCATTCCATTCACGACATTCACACTTATTTATCAACAGGGGTAAGATTCTTTTCTAAAGTGCCTGAATAGTATAAGTGTCTCAATAATATTCTTACATGGAATAATGTATAAGTGCCTCAATAGTATCACCGAAAATCTTATTTCTTGTAGTGTCTATTGATTAATATGGAACTATGTTGATAATTATTATTATTTTTTATATAGGCTAAAGTTCTACGAGTTAAGTGGAACTCACTATCCCCTACAAAGAAATCAATGTACAAAGAGCGTCATCGAAAAACTAAAGTTGACTACATCGCAAACAATAGAGATAACAATGCCAAGGTAATGTAAAGATATGAATTATGAAATTACTTATTATTCTAAAAACTTGTAATACAATCTACCAAAATATGTTATTATTCTTTCTTTGAAATATGTGGTATTAGTGATGGAATTTAGAGATGTCACTTATTACTATGTTTTCATAATATCATCTGAAGGATATCATCTTTGAAATATGTTATTATTCTTTCGGTTCATAATTGAAGGATGCATCCACAGGTTTCAATAATTTATTTAATAGTTTTATCATCTGATTTTTTCTTTTAGTCTTGAAGAAATAGAAATTACCGAACAAATTAGTGCAGTCAACTTGTCCTCTTAAATTATGCATAAAATTAAACTTTTGTATGCCTAATGAAAACACTACATAGTTCAAAGTTAAAATGCTTGTTGCATTTGACAAATAAATTACTCTATTTGTGTCGGTGGATTTGAATTCAATAAATCATTCAGTTGAATGGATTTGGAATTATGATCAATTGAAATACATTGTTTAGCTGGTTTTTCAAACCAGGGAAATTCCAAAGTTCACAAATATAGTTCAAGCTCTAATTTATTGTATACTAATATTTTACACACCACACCTCCCCTTCCCTCCTCCCTGCAAAAAAAAAAAAAAAAACAAAGATGATCAAGTTGGCCGGCGTAACTGAAATTCATCAACTGTGGTTTTAATTAAGTTGTTTGGTGTTTTCTAACCCCATACAGGCATTAATCATATCATACAAATTTCTTTTTGACATTTCACCAAACACCTTATATGCATTCCCAAATTAACCACTTTTCACATAAACGCCGACATACTACTATGTTTCACATACAAGGTCTAAGTCCTTTCCCACATATTTTTCAACAAAATATTGACAATCAAATCAAATGAAAGATAAATAAATTAAAGCAATATAATCAGGCGATTTTCAAGAAACATGATGGTCTAACCTCTTGGCTGCTATTTTTCATCTGCTCTCTTGCCGAATATCACCACTGTAGCCCTAATAAAATCTCAACCAATTTGTTGGGTCTGCATATGCTAGCATCCAAAATCGATCGATCACCTGGGAGAGAGGGAAAGTGTGGACTAAACAGGAAAATTTTGCCAGAAAAAAATTTCTATTCCATCATATCATAAGGTGAGAAGAAAATAAAAAGATGGCAAGCAACTTTAGATAGACATGATAACCCAAAACCGTTTTCAGAAACCGGTGATTTTTTTACTTTTAGTATTAGTAAGTTTAATTTAAACAAAAGTAAATTTTGTCAAATAATAAGTAAATTAAATTACTCAAAGTGTAAATTTCTATTTCTGACTAAAACTTAGGCATATACTTACTAGTTTTAATAAAAAAACTTACTAAAGTTAATATTAATTATTGTAATATAATATTTAAAAAGTCACTAAAAAATTTGATCTGTCACTAAAGGTAATAGAAACCTATAATAGTAGGTTTGCCTAATATTGTTACCATAATTATAGACACTGTAGCATTGTCCGTAATTATATTTCCACGTTCTCCTCTTTGACAACTCAAAATTTTAATTAAAAATATTTAATCACAAGACAAAACAAAAGCATCCCTCATGTGATCACAATTTCATTTTATGTTCTTTTATAGCCCTGAAAATTAATACATCATTTTGAATAGACAATATAGTATATTTTTCTAAGAACAACTAATTGATCGTATGTATAAACTACAAATTATATTATTTATTTTTTTCTTGGTCCTGAATATGATGGAAAAACTTTTGTCTACCCCATAACATAAAAAAGTTACCACTTTGTTATTAGCCCTCAGATATGAATGACTTATTGAAAAAAAGACATTTTTAATGGTTTCCCTACATACAATCACAAGAAAAAAAGGATGTAAAAGCAAAAAGATTATGATATTAGGTATCTGATAGGTTGCAATTTTATCATTTATTTTATTATTAATTTCCCCTATTACCTGACCCAATGTGGATTAATTATTGGATTCTACTCACTTTTAGTATTTTGCATTTATTTCAGGGAGTAGAACGAAAATATGATAACAAGTGACAATTTGACAAGAAAGGAGTCCAAGTCACAAAACTTATCCCAGGGGCATTGTTGGCAAAGAAAAACTTTTGCCCATTTTAGTAATTGCTAAAGAGGAGAGGACAGCTGAAGTCTTCTTCTCCGCAAGGGGGGCCGCCGCACAGGAGCCAAGCATTAGAATAGATTAGGCATTAGATAGAAAATTAGATATAGCAGAGGATGAGCACTACCTTTGGATTGCTTTTGTTGACTTTTCCGTTGTTAGCTTTTGGGTAGATTTAGCTCACGCATGTCAAGAGCACTTGAAGACTTGAATCATGCTCTGTAGTCTTTCCTTTTGACTTTTGTTTTCCGTCCTTTTGTGGTTTTCCTCCCTCGCATGTTAGGGACAATCAAAAACCCAACTGGCAACTCTCTATAGCTCGCTTTTCTTTGTGATTGGAACGCATTGAAATTTCCCAAACCCAGACAATGGCCGCGGCTATTGCTTCAGTTTTGCATGGGTTTTTCGCATCAAACATGAACTAATTCCCTCACTTTAGTCAAGGAACAACGGAGGCTTTGGTTAGCCTAAAAATTGTGAGATCGATTTAATTTTATCTTTTTCTTTTATTTATTGGTATTCACATATTTCTTGATTGCAGTACTTATGATTATTTAATTAATTGATTGTCTTGGATCCGGATAATTAGTTAACTTGATAATCTATTGTCAATTAGGGCATTTAATCCGTAATTGTTTAATTGCTTTGAATTAGAGACAACTGGCATGATTAGATTTGTGTCAGGGGGATACGCGGGCTAATCTGAAATAACCCTGGTAGTACGTTATTTGGTTAGAATAGGGCTACTCTAATACGTAAGGCAATTGGGGAATTAAATCATATGGGCGTACCTAGAATTATTTCTCAATTAGAGCAGTGATTAACGGGCGTACCTTAATCACAAACACCGTAAAGAGGGGTTGACTGTCATCGCTTGTTTGGCAGTTATAACTTATTTATTAATAAATAATTGGAATTGCGTGTGCATCAGTGATCACTTAGGTGAACCATTGTTGAAGTTATTTCTTGGTTAGACCTTTAATTATTATTACTCTGATTTTAGTGAATTGTCATTTAATTTTTAATTAGCCATTTTATTTTTAGTTGAATTGCTTTAATTATCATCCTTTATACGAAAACACCCCCCGTGCTACTTTGAATTTCAAAAGAGACAAATACTCCCAATCCCTGAGAATATGACCCTACTTGCCCTGTCTACAAATTCATAATTATTTGTGAAAAAACCATCCCATTCAGGTATATCGGATCAAGCAAACTCTTCGGGAATAGGTTGAATCAAGTAACCCATTGCACATCTAGGGTCCCTGTTCCAGTACTTGGAATCGGGTTTTGGTTATTTTAACTGGCAATTATGTTTATTTTTATTATTGTACAGGTTTTGACAACCTGTCAATTTTGGCGCCGTTGCCGGGGACTGGTGTCAGTTATTTGTTTCTTTTTAAGTTCATTTTTGTTCTAATTTTCTTTTGCTTTTCGAGTGTATGCCTCGTTCTTCTCGTACAGGTGAATTAATTTTCGACCCAGAGGTAGAGAAAACTGCGCGTAGAACAAGAAAAGAAACCAGACAACTCAGAAAAGAGCACTCCAGTGCTGCATCTCATAAACCTAAGTCAAGAGTTGAACCAACAGATTCGTTTGGTGACACTTCGAGTGACTCGGACCAAGAGAAAGCCACCATGGCGAATGCACGAACACTAAAGGAGTTGACTGCTTCTGATTTAAATCAGCAGCCTTTATGCATTACTTTCCCGAGTTTGAGTGATAACACTCCATTTGAATTAAAATCTGGGCTAATTCATCTTTTGCCATTATTCCATGATTTATCAGATGAGGAGCCTTACAAGCACCTGCAAGAGTTTGATGTCGTGTGCAACAGTATGAAACCCGCGGGAATCACAGAATAGCAAATAAAAATGAGGGCATTCCCCTTCTCCTTGAAAGACTCTGCAAAATACTATCTACCACCGGATAGTATCACCACATGGGACCAATTGAAGAAAAAATTCTTAGGCAAGTATTTTCCCCGTCTCGAGCTGCAAGTCTAAAAAAGGAGATCTGTGGTATCAAACAGTACCCAGGGGGTCACTTTATGATTATTGGGAGCGATTCAAGAAGTTGTGCATCAAGTGCCTCCAGCACCAAATAAGTGAGCAACTGCTTATCCAATATTTTTACGAGAGGCTACTTTTTAGGGACAGAAGCATAATTGATACTGCAAGTGGAGGGACATTGGTGAGCAAAACTCCTCGGGAAGCATGGGAGCTAATTGAGGGAATGGCTGAGAATTCGCAACAGTTTGGTACGAGAGAGGATGTCCCGATACTCAAAGTGAATGAGGTACAGACATCTTCTATCCAGCAGCAGTTGACTGAGTTAACATCGTTTATTAGGCAACTGGCTGTAGGGAATACATCACAAGCCAAGGTGTGTGGGATTTGCACTGGTATGGGTCATTCTACGAAGATGTGCCCATTGATTCAAGAGGGAAGTGCGGAATAAGTGAACATGGCTGATCACGCGCTCGCGCCAAGAAACCCCTATGACCCGTACTTGAATACGTATAATCCCGGTTGGAGAGATTACCCCAACTTCAGCTATGGAGGACATAGGTAACCCAATTTCACCATCAAATAGACAGCATGGGCATCAACGGCAGTATCAGCCGCGCTCGCCACCACCCCCTTCAAACTCAAGTTCGTCCATGGAGGACATGATGAAGCAATTGATTACTAATCAACAAAAGACGGATTCTGACCTGCAAAATATGAGGAATCAACTAAGACAGATGCAAGCAATGCAGAGCCAAATGAGTCAGATGGCGATAGCAATAAACCGTCTAGAATCCCAAGTCCAAGGTAAATTGCCATCTCAATCTGAAGTGAACCGGAAGAACGTAAGTGCGATGACCCTAAGGAGCGGGAAGGAAATTCAGGGGTTTGAAATCATGGTTCCAAAGGACAAAGATGAGGAGAGGATCGAAAAATGAGCCTGAGAAGCAAGACAGCAATGGCACAAATCCAAAGGTACTTCCGAACCCAGTCGTTACAGTTAAGGCTAACCCGCCTCCCTTTCCTAGCAAACTGGAGAAACCGAAGAAGCAGGACAAGAAGAAGGAGATCCTGGAGGTGTTCTGCAAGGTAGAGATCAATATCCCCCTGTTAGACACAACCAAACAGGTGCCGAAATACGCAAAGTTTTTGAGGGACCTGTGCATCAATCGAAGGAGGCTGAGGGGAGATGAAAAAGTCATCGTGGAGGAGAATGTGTCAGCAGTTCTACAAAGAAATCTCCCACGAAGTACGGAAACCAAGGTATGTTTACTATCCCCTGTAAAATAGGTAACACCTTGATTAGGAAGGTCATGCTGGACCTAGGAACATCGATAAATGTAATGCCAAAATCCATCTATACTTCTCTAAACTTAGGTCCATTAAAAGAAACTGGGATAATCATTCAATTAACTGACCGAACTAATGCATACCCTGATGGGTTGGTTGAGGATGTGTTGATCAAAATTAATGATTTGGTACTCCCAACTGACTTTTATGTGCTTGACATGGATAATGATCATTCCCCCGATCCCTCACCTTTGCTATTAGGTAGACCCTTTCTAAGTACAGTACAGATGAAAATTGATGTTAATAACGGTACGTTGTCCATGGAATTTGATGAAAAAATTGTTCATTTTAATATATTTGATACTATGAAATATCCCTCAAATTCTAACTTTAGTTTCATTTTTTCTTTGAGTGCATTGACCCTACGATGCAGGAAGTGTTTGAAACTGTTGGCAGGGATGAGTTGGAGGTTGCTTTAACCAAACACCTCGAGTTGGAGACAACTTCTGAGGTGGAGTGGAGTGAAGATTTGAAATGCACAATAGGGGCATTACACTCGTTGCCAACCACAACGAAAAGGTATGAAGTTTCACCTATTTTCATTTCCGAATCTCACCAAAGGGTATTACCATCTGTGGTGCAGGCACCTGTGTTAGAGTTGAAACATCTGTCAAAGCACTTGAAATATGCGTATCTGGATGACAACGAAACATTCCCGATGATTATCTAAGCTGCACTCTCGAAAACCCAGGAGAAGAAGCTAATCCGGATCCTTAGAGAGCATAAAGAGCTGATAGGGTGGACCATCACCGACATTAAGGGGATCAGCCCGTCCATCTGTATGCACCGGATTAGGTTGGAAGAGAATGCCAAACCCATACGGCAAGCTCAAAGGAGGCTCAACTCCCTCATAATAGAAGTAGTGAAGAAAGAGATATTGAAGTTGCTCGATGTGTGGATCATTTTTGCGATATCGGATAGCCCATGGGTGAACCCGGTCTAGGTAGTTCCAAAGAAAGCAGGAATGACAGTGGAGGCCAACCAAACGGGTGAACTCGTACCAGTGCGCAAACCCACCGAGTGGAGGTAGTGTATTGACTACCGCAGATTGAATGCTGTCACCAAAAAGGACCATTTTTCTCTCCCTTTCATTGACCAAATGGTTGAACATTTAGTTTGTCGGGTTTTTTTTATTATTTTTTGGATGGATTTTTAAGGTATTTCCAGATAACAATAGCACTAGAGGATCAAGAGAAGACGACCTTCACGTGCCCTTTCGGGATCTTTGTATATAGACGGATGCCATTTGGGTTGTGCAATGCGCCTGCAACATTCCAGAGATGTATGGTAAGCATTTTTTCTGAATATGTGGAGAAAATTATTGAAATTTTCATGGACGATTTTAGTATGTATGGTGATAGTTTTGATACTTGTCTATATAACCTGAAATTGATCCTATTGAGATGTATAGAGATCAATCTTGTGTTTAATTGAAAAAAAATGTCATTTTATGGTTGAATATGGGATAGTCTTAGGTCATGTTGTGTCTACTAAAGGTATAGAGGTTGACAGGGCTAAAATAGACATTATATCTGTTTTATCTTACCCCGCGAGTGTGCGGGAGGTGCGCTCTTTTCTTGGCCATGCAGGTTTTTATCGAAGGTTCATCAAGGATTTCTCGAAAATTGGAGCCCCGTTGTTCCACCTCTTACAAAAAGATGTGGCCTTTGAATTCGATGACAAGTGTGAAAGAGCTTTCGAAAAGTTGAAGGAGCTATTGACCTCGCCACCGATCATTCAACCCCCTGACTGGAGTTTGCCATTTGAGATCATGTGCGATACCAGTGATCATACTGTAGGGGCTGTATTGGGGCAAAGAGTAGAAAAGGGAGCTCACATCATCGATTCTGCATCCCGAGCCTTGAATGGGGCACAACTGAATTACTCAACCACTGAGAAGGAGCTGCTTGCAGTTATTTTTACTTTAGAAAAGTTTAGGTCATATTTGTTAGGTGTTAAAGTTATTATTTTTTCTGATCATGCAGCGTTAAGGTACCTAATGACTAAGAAAGAGGCGAAATCGAGGCTCATAAGGTGGATATTGCTCCTACAGGAATTTGACCTGGAGATAAAGGATAAAAGAGACTCAGAGAATCTAGTAGCCGACCATTTGAGTCGCATACCAGTCGGAGAGGAGAACGAGCCATTGAAGGATGCATTCCCTGAAGAACATTTATTTTCTTTGAATTCTCAATTGCCTTGGTATGCAGATCTAGTTAACTACTTGGTAACTGCTAATTTTCCTGCAGGTTGGCCAAAATTGAAGAGAGACAAATTGAAGAGCGATTCCAAGTATTTCATTTGGGATGACCCGTACTTGTGAAAGAGATGTGCTGACCAAGTGATAAGACGATATGTAAGTGAAGCCGAATTTCAGTCAATTTTAAGTTTTTGTCATACTTTTGCCTGTGGAAGTCATTTTGGACCCAAGAGAACTGCTCATAAGGTATTAGAAAGTGGGTTTTATTGGCCTTCGATTTTTAAAGACGCATATTTGTTTTGTAAATCATGTGATCGATGTCAAAGGGTAGGTAATATAGCCCGTAGAGATCATATGCCCCAAGTCCCGTTGATTTTTATAGAAATTTTTTATGTTTGGGATATAGATTTTATGGGGCCTTTTCTTACTTCATTTGGTTTTATATATATTTTGTTGACAGTCGATTATGTGTCTAAATGGGTGGAGGTTAAGTCCACCCGGACTAATGATTCGAAAGTGGTTGCAGATTTTATCAGATCTAATATTTTTGTGAGTTTTGAGATGCCAAGAGCCATTGTTAGTAACAGGGGGGCGCACTTCTGCAACAAAACCATAGCTGCACTGTTTCGCAAATACGGTGTACTCCATAGGGTCTCAACGTCGTACCATTCTCAAACCAATGGTCAAGCGGAGGTATCGAATCGGGAAATTAAGTTCATCTTGGAGAAAATGGTGCCACCCGATAGGAAGGACTGAAGTCAAAGGCTGGAAGATGCACTTTGGGTCTATCGGACGGCGTACAAGATCCCCATAGGGATGTCACCGTACAGATTGGTATTTGGAAAGCCGTGTCACCTTCCGATGGAGTTTGAGCACAAGATTTTTTGGGCTATTAAACAGTGTAACATGAACCTAGAAGAGACCGGTGCCCAGCGGAAGTTGAATTTGCGAGAATTGGAGAAGATCCGGAATGAAACCTACGAGAATGCACTAATTTACAAAGAGAGGAGCCGAGCATTTCATGACCAACAAGTCTCTAGGAAAACCTTTGAAGTTGGTCAAAAGATTCTTCTGTACCAATCCAGGCTCAAGCTCTTCCCAGGTAAGCTACGCTCCCGTTGGATTGGACCTTTTATTGTTACTCACGTCTTTCCCTATGGTGCAGTTGAAATCCAGAGTGCTAAGACCGACAATAAGTTTGTGGTGAATGGACACTGTCTCAAACATTATTACGAAGCCTTTCCAAGTGGAGAAGTGGAGACGATAAGTTTAGATGCACCGCCGTATCCCGATTAGTGACGCTTTGCCATGTCTAACCAAAGACATTAAAGAAAAACGCTCATTGGGAGGTAACCCAATTTCTTTTAGCTGTTTGTTCGGTTCTGTTTGATAGTTTAAATATGTTTTCCTTGATTTTGACTGATTTCGGGTTTCAATTTTCGTTTTTGATGATTCGTAGGTGTCTCTCTGATATGACACGCCCGCGTCAAGTCGTATGGAGAGCTCATGGTCAGAAGGATTCTTGCCTTTTTGACGCGCCCGTGTCAAGTCGTATAAAGAGCTCATGGTCAGAAGGATTCTTGCCTTTTTGACGCGCCCGCGTCAAGTCGTATGGAGAGCTCATGGTCAGAAGGGTTCCAACCCTCTTGACATGCCCACGTCACGTTCGCGAGAAAAGCAAGTATTCAAAACTCGAGAACGGTTTTCGATTTCCTGTTAATCTCTAATTTTGAATTTTGAAAATAAGTCTTGTAATAATAATAATATAAAAAAATGATAATAATAATAATAATAATTTAAAATTAATTAAATTAAAAAAAGTTAAAAAAATAAATAAATTTAATTAATTATAAAAAAAAAGTCTTCCGTTTAGCTATAACTGTTGTTTCCAAAATTAGAATGTACAAAAAAAAATCTAAAAATGAAAAAATGGAAAAAAAAACTATTTTATTTTAGTTTTTCTCTTTTTTCTTTTCTTTCTTTCTTTTTCTTTTTTTTCTTTCTTTCTTCTCTCCTGTTTCTTCTCTTGTTCGATCGAAGCCCTTGTCCGCCGCCGCTCACTTCGCCCACAGCTTAAGCCGCCAGCTCCGCCTTCTCTCTCCCTCGCGCGCGCTCTCTCTTCTACCCTTTGGTCCGCCACTGTCGCGCGCACGCCACCAGTCGCCCAGACCACTGCGGACAGGAACCGCGGGCCGCCACCCACCTCACCTCCTCCGCTGTTCGCTGTTCTCTGTCTCTCTCTCTCCTCGCAGCTCTCTTTTTCCCTTGCTCGCCGCCGTCTCCTCCTTACGTCATGCCGCCGCCGTCGGCTCTCGAAGCCTAGGTGCCGCGCGTCTCCCCTCGTCGCTTTCTCTCGTTGCCGCCTCCCACGATCTCTTTGCCCCTCATTTCTTTTTTTTCACCTCGCACGCACACCGCCTTCCAACCCCGCGCGCACGTCACTCGCTGCCGGCCGCCGCTTTGTCAAACGCCACCCCAGCAGCTGCGCGCCTCGTCTCTCTCGCTCTCTACCCACGCCATCCACCGTCCACAGTCAGCCGCTGCCACCACAGGCCGCGGTCATTCCTCTCTCTCTCTTGCTGTGCCTCTGTTCCCCTTTGTTAGCCACCACCAGTCCCACCTTCTTCAACTATCGAACAGTGGAGGTATTTCAAACTTGTTTCCCAATTCCTCAATAGTGTTTGGTGTCGTTTGGGGTTCTCATTAGTGTGGGTCTGCCGTTTAAGTTGTTTCAGCAACTCGGTGGGTATTTTGACTACAATTGATTCGTTCTATCTTATTGGCTGATTGATTGGAAGTTGGGAGTTTGGGATTGCTTTGCTACTGTCAGATTTCTGAATTGTTATTGCTTGAATTGTTGTCTTCTTGGGACTTTTACTACGATTTCGGTTGGTGAAGTTGTACACTCAATTTTTCACCAGTGGTACTGGTTGGAGTGTTTTCCCTTGAATTTGTTAACTCTATTTGCTTGGATATTTGATTGATTGCCAAGGGCTTGTAACTACGTTGCTATAGCTAAATTTCTGATCTGATATTGCTGGATTTAGCATATTATTGGGGAAATTGTTACGGTTTGACTGGTGGGGGCATTTGTTGGATTTTTAGAGTGCCTTTGTTGAGTTTGTGGGTGGACACCATTTGCTTGTTGACTGACTGCATTGGGTGGTCCCTGTGCTTATTAAATTCCTTTTGCTCGTTTCTGGTTGATGATAATAGTTGGGCATCCTGTGCTTATTGAGTGCTATTGTTGCATTGTTGGACAATTGGTATAAATTGTGGGTGACCCAATTGTATATTTTCTGGTTGACTACATTGGCATTTGCTGGTTCTTCTTGTCTCTGGTTGCTTGGAGTGACAATTGGTGACTATGGTGAGACCGAAATCAGCTTCTAGGTCTAGAGCCTCTCAATCTCAACCCTTACCCCAACCCTCCATTCTAGTAAACACACCTACCAACCAACCCTCCTCTTCTAGTGTTCAAACCCGCTTGGGTAGGGGTAGGGGTGCTCATGTGAATGCCCCCATTTACTTTGGGGGGCATTTGAATTCACTAGACCTGCCGATCAGTAGAGATACGCTAAGATTTGTGAGCGGCGTATCATCCCGTGTAAATGCTCTGACGAGTTGATTATGGATGTTTTGGGGATCCAGGAGGAAGTTGAGCGCATGTTTACCGCCATTGGGTGGCGACCTTATCCTGCTATCTTCCGCCCCACTTTTGTCGAGTAGACTAGGGAGTTTTACTCCACTTTTGAGTTTGAATTTCCTACAAGGTATATCGTGGAGACCTCAAATGTCATTCATTTCCGTCTAATGGGTCAGGAGTTCAATTTCTCTATTACTCAGTTTAATCTGGCATTTGGGTTCATTACTCCGGAGTATGCCGAGACTAGGGAGAACGCTGAGAGTGCTTGTGATTATGTGGAGCCATTTCTATCCTCATACCACGAGGTGTGGAGGGGCATGTCTATCGACAGGCATCGCTATGACCCTTCTCGATCTAGGAGCTCTTTTCTTTCGGACCCTAGTGCCCGATATGTCCAGCGCCTCCTAGCCTACAGCTACTCGGGTCGCAAGAACAGCTCCGGTATACTCTCTCAACCCGAGTTCTTTTTCATCTGGAGTATGAAAAATAATATCAAGGTCAACCTGGGATGTTGGTTGGCGGCACAGTTCAAGATCGTCTTGCCAAAAAAGAACAAACCCCTGGTCGTCGGGTCCTACATTACACAGTTGACAGTATAGCTGGGGGTTCTTAATTTATAGGATCACGACCTTCATTTGACATGTGAAATGGAATTCCTGAATGCAGAGTGCTTGGAGAGGATGGGAGTTCTTGAGTACGTCGATGGTTCGTACCTGTTCACTCCCCTGGGGCTGCCTCGCGCTCCCCCGCGCTCCTTGTTTGCTCGTTTGTCCCCTACTGGCAATGAGGCCGGCCCATCTACCTCCACCCCCAGGGGCTGCTGACTGGAATCAATTTCGGACTCAAGTTCAAAATCTGGAGGCTCGGATGACCAACATCGATGCTAACGTGCATAGCATGACGCAGAATTTGGCAGCTCTCATGTATCATGTGGGTCTTACGCCTCAATTTGGTTATCACCCACCACTTTGACCCGACTTCAAGGAAGTGTTGTTGCCCTTTCTCCTACTTTTGATGTTTATTTGCTACATTGAGGGCAATGTATCGTTTAGGTGTGGGAAGGATCAGTTGGGGTATTAGTTTTTCTAATTTTTAGTTTTTAGATGTTTTTCCTTTATTTTTAGTTTGTTATTTGTTTATTTTCGTTTAGTCTCTTTCTTACTTTTTATGATTAGCTCTCATGTGAATGCCGGAGTTTGATGTTAGATTGTTGACTCTAATTCTACTATTGCCAAGTTTTAATAATAAAAGTGTATCCAGTTAATGTGGTTGAATCCAACAACATTTCTTCGGTGAATATCAGTAATTGCTTGACTCTTGTGATTTCGTTGTTAACTTTTCTAGGCATAGGGAATGACTGTTGGCATTTGAATGTGAATTGGTCCAATATTGACTTTAATTCTCCATGTTTGGCAATAATGAGGCTAACTGCTTCTATTTTTATTTTTAGCAGTGTTATTCTGCGTTATTGAGTTATTTGGCTGTAAATAAGGTTGACTGTACTCCACTATTTGTTACTACTGAATAACCGGGGATTTTCACCTAAAGTGTCGTTTCTCTCGTCAAAAAATAGTAATTTCTATGAGTACGTGGTCGTATAGCGATAGGAGCTGAGTAACCGGACTCCTTCATCTGAAAAATGTCGGAGTTCGCGTCAAAAAGCTCCAATGGCTAGAGACTAAGTCTTTTGTGCTATTTTTTTTAAAAAAAAAAAGAAGAAAAAAATAAATAATGAAAAAAAAGTGAATGTTGTGTTAGTGTGTAATAGAAGTCAGCTTGCCAATTTATGAAATTAATGTTGAGATTTTGGTTAATATTTGGACCATTTGCTGATAAATGTTGTTCGCCATTCCTTTTTCTTAGATTAGTTAATCTGGAATTGAAGGAGTTTGTGGTTTAGAAACTAATCGGGGTAATGTTTCTCGGATTTTGATCACTGATGCTTGATATATGATTTTTCTTAATATCTTGGTAATATGGTAGATAGAACAATAGTCATTGTCAAATATTGGTGTTTGTTTACTGTTCTTATGCTTGAGGACAAGCATGGTTTAGGTGTGGGGGGAATTGATAGGTTACAATTTTATCATTTATTTTATTATTAATTTCCCCTATTACCTGACCCGATGTTGATTAATTATTGGATTCTACTCACTTTTAGTATTTTGCATTTATTTCAGGGAGTAGAACGAAAATATGATAACAAGTGCCAATTTGACAGGAAAGGAGTCCAAGTCACAGAGCTTATCCCAGGGACATTGTTGGCAAAAAAAAACTTTTGCCCATTTTAATAATGGCTGAAGAGGAGAGGACAGCTGAAGTCTTCTTCCCCGCAAGGGGAGCCGCCGCACAGAAGCCAAGCACTAGAATAGATTAGGCATTAGATGGAAAATTAGATCTAGCAGAGGATGAGCACTACCTTTGGATTGCTTTTGTTGACTTTTTCGTTGTTAGCTTTTGGGTAGATTTAGCTCACATATGTCAAGAGCACTTGAAGACTTGAATCATGCTCTGTAGTCTTTCCTTTTGACTTTTGTTTTCCGTCCTTTTGTGGTTTTCCTCCCTCGCATGTTAGGGACAATAAAAAATCCAACTGGCAACTCTCTATAGCTCGTTTTTCTTTGTGATTGGAACGGATTGAAATTTCCCAAACCCAGACAATGGCCGCGGCTATTGTTTTAGTTTTGCATGGGTTTTTCGCATCAAACATGAACTAATTCCCTCATTTTAGTCAAGGAACAACGGAGGCTTTGGTTAGCCTAAAAATTGTGAGATCGATTTAATTTTATCTTTTTCTTTTATTTATTGGTATTCGCATATTCCTTGATTGCAGTACTTATGATTATTTCATTAATTGATTGTCTTGGATCCGGATAATTAGTTAATTTGATAATCTATGGTCAATTAGGGCATTTAATCCGTAATTGTTTAATTGCCTTGAATTAGAGACAACTGGCATAATTAGATTTGTGTCAGGGGATATGCGGGCTAATATGAAATAACACTGGCAGTGCCTTATTTGGTTATAATAGGGCTCCTCTAATACGTAAGGCAATTGGAAAATTAAATTTTATGGGCGTACCTAGGATTATTTCTCAATTAGAGCAGTGATTAACGGGCATACCTTAATCACCGACACAGTAAGGAGGGGTTGACTGCCATCGCTTGTTTGGCAATTATAACTTATTTATTAATAAATAAGTGGAATTGCGTCTGCATCGGTGATCAATTAGGAACATTGCCGAAGTTATTTCTTGACTAGACCTTTAATTATTATTACTCTGATTTTAGTGAATTGTTATTTAATTTTTAATGGGCCATTTTATTTTTAGTTGAATTGCTTTAATTATCATCCTTTATAGGAAAACACTCCCTGTGTTACTTTGAATTTCAAAAGAAACAAATACCCCCAATCCCTGAGGATACGACCCTACTTGTCCTATCTATAAATTCATAATTATTTGTGAAAAAAAAAGCCATCTCATTCAGGTATATCAGATCAAGCAAACTCTTCGGAAACAGGGTGAATCAAGTAACCCATTGCACACTTAGGGTCCCTCCTCTAGTACTTGGAATCGGGTTTTGGTTACTTTAACTGGCAATTAGATTTATTTTTATTATTGTACAGGTTTCGACAACCTGTCAGTATCGGTATTAGAATTTCTATTGACAATACAGTTTTATTAAATCTCTCTATCAAGTGGAGGAAAAATCAAAGTAGAATTTTCTGAGTTTTGGAGCATCCATGGCATTGCCTCCTTTTTACATGGCTAATTAGCTTAAAATAATTAAGTTTTTCGGTTTGCCCAATAGATGTTCGGGACTAAAGTGGTAGGGCTACTGATCAAGCTTGGAAATTTTGGACTTGAACTTCCCATATGTCATTACGTTTTCTTCATCAGTGCATTGTTTGCATTGGTATAGATGTATAGTTTTCTGCATGAATATCATTAGTGATACTTACTTCATTTTTTTCTAATTTGGGTTGGATTGCTTTGTTTGTCAAAGCTTGAATCAACTCAAACTCTACAAGATACAAGTTGACAACCATTTGAAGACCTTAAGCTTGCTAAAATTAAGATTGCATCAACATAATATAGAGCAATTAGTAAAAGTTGCATTAAAAATGGTAGAAATTTTTAAAGAAGCAACTGGAGGGGAAAAGGAGCAGAGAAGCCATTTGAGGGGAACATGAATGTTGTGGTAGGGAAGAGCTAGTAAGTGATAGTTCAATAATTATTAAACGACTTTTTGTAGTTTTTGAATTTGGCACATTTATTGTAGAGGTGGAAAAGGGTATAGCCTTCTAAGCCCGTTTCTTAATTTTTTTGGAGTATTTTTTTTCTTTTGTTTAATTCATACATCTATATATGCGTTGAATGAGGAAATGTTTAAAGAGTATGTATGTTGTATAAATACATATGCTTTTATGCTACAACCAATTTTTAAATTTTCTTTTTTGGTCCTAAATATGATGGAAAAACTTTTGCCTACTTCGTCATAACTTTTAGATGTGCATGATCGATTGAACATAACATTTTTTAAACAATTGCTTCCATACTTAGATTCACAAGAAAAAACTGTTGTTTCCAAACTTTGACCGGACCTTCTGGTCCAACTGGTCAGACCGAGAACCAGCCAACCATCCAATTTGAGTTATCCTATAAAATCACTTGACAAAAAACTCCATCAAATTCAATCAAAAACCTAATTAGATTGGAAATCAATAAAATCAATTAGAACTCGATTTTTTAAATTTCTATCTTGATGATTTTTTTTCCTTCCATCGATCTCCGACTTGCACAAAGAAAGAAACGAATTTGTAGATCGAAATTAGCAGAACAAGTCCATTATTTAAATTCTCTAAGCCCAATTCCATACAGCTAGTTCTTGAAGATCTCAAATCAAGCAGGAGGAAAGAGGAAAAAAAAGGAGCAAAGAAGGGAAGAGAATAGCCTGAAACAAATTTACATATTTAGATTAGAAAAGCAATTCCATTATCTAATTCTCTGAGCCCAATTCCATACCGCTTGTTTTTGAAAGATTTCAAATCTGACGGAGGGAAAAAAAGAACAAAGAAGGGAAGAGAAGAGAGAGAAGGGAAAAAGAAAAGAAAATAACAATAAAAAGAGAGAGTTTTCATATGTGTATACATGTGTGTGATAAAAGAAAGAAAAGAATCTTGGAATGGAGAAAGAAGAAGAAAAAAGGAAAATTGGAGAAGGAACTTGGGCTCTGTATAAGAGAGGTGATGGCTGCATAAGAAACTAACAGGCAAATGGATCTAGATTTGACATGTATTAGCTTGGAATGCCCTACAACTTTTTAATAATTTTATTTTGACCCTTTCATGTTTTAACAAAGTGCAAAATAACATGTTACATTTCTACCTATAACTTTTAAATTTTTTTTAAATGGAATCCTTTTGGACTAAATCTAAACTCAAAAAATATGTATCTAAAGTTATAAACAACCAATTTAAGTGGAACTTTTATGTGATGTATTAATATTATAATATTAGTATATATTTATGACACATTTATGATGTCATCCGGTTTGAACCCCGAGCTTGCTGATCAGACCTATTGATTCCTGACCCATGAACTCCACTGAGTCGCAAACCAGTCTGAGTTTCAAGACACTGGAAAAAATTGGAGTGTAAAAGTAAAAATAATACTCATTGTTTGAAGCAGCTTGTGGTATCAGTGATTACAGATTTTACTGACGTGTAATTATCAATATTACCGATTCTATTTATTTATTTTATTTTATTTGGTTTCAAATGCCGAAGCTATTACTCCTGCAAATGGATTTACATCTATATTGATAGGCACATTGATATGTTGTAAAATTCATTATGTTATCCTGCTGACACTTTATTCTTATTCATTTTTCTATTAGTTCATGTTTTGCTATGTAGTAACTATGATAGAACTCTGCTATGGTGCATAGACCAAGTTGCTAAGCATTAAACTGGAGATGATGATAGCTATAATAGAGTTTGGTAGATGAGGGCTGCATAGTTTCTTCTGCTTGTCTCTTTTCATCTTTAATTCTACCCTTTCCTCCCACTTATTTGGCATGTGAACATGTTAGTTTTCTATATATAGCTATGCATCTTCAACGCATGTTGTTACCTTTGTTCTATTTGGAAGGCCTGCATGAGCGACTCCTATTACGACAAAGCAGTTATGTTGACATGATTGTGGTAAGTGAAGGCAAAACCTTTATACTTGCAATCCACATTTTTACTAATTTATGAAAAATATCAGAGTTTATCTTATATGCATTGACGGTGTATACACTATCATTCTTAAATACATGCCACATATAAAAGAAGATGATATTCATACTCAAATTGGAATTAAGTGGCATACATCTAAGGGTAAAAGTGTATACATTGTCAACGTATACAAGATTAATTCAAAATATTATACATTAACCAATTTGTTTTCTTCTGTTTTGTGTGTATTATATCAATCTTGAAAATGCAATTCCTCTTGTAATACATTTTACATTCTTCTACTGGCCTTCTCTTCTTATTGTTTCAATAGGGTCTCAAATACAACGTATTTTTTGCTTGTGGTTTAAGGTCAAACTTAACTAGGTACAATTTCAGGCATTAATGGAAGGAAAAAAGTGTAGTTTTAGTCCTCTATATTTAGACACTATGTAGTTTTAGTCTTTAAAGTTTTGGCAAAAGTAAATATGGTTCTTAATGTTTAATATGTATCTAGTTTTTGTTCTTAAGGTTTTGGCAAGAACAAATTCAGTCCCTAATGTATCCAATTTAAAGTAGATTTAACACATTTGATGAATTTTTCCTAATTACTTCACGTCTAATCATGTGTCTGTTAAATTAATTTCAAAATAAAGAAGAAAAATAATATTTAGCTTTAAACAACAAGGACTAATGATTCATGTGCTAACTAATTAACTAGTAAATAGAAGTCAAATTTTAATCTAAAAAGCTAAAGCAAGTCGGAGCACCTAGTTCATCGATCCAGAACTTATTTTCACTTCCTATCCCCATGGGCCCTAAGCAAAAAATACATAGTTTTGGTTTTTTGATTTTCTGGTCCCCACAAGGTTGCTCTCTTGTATATTTAATTAAAGCTCCAAAAATAACTAATGGTATTTCTAAGCTGCATCTAAGTTATTCTTTTTCTCCAAATTTGGAATTGTTAATTGTCCAAAATAATTTATTGCAAGAGAAAAGTTTCTTGCTATTACATAAATCGGAATAATTAGGTTGAATAGTTCAAAATAATTTATTGTAAGTGAAATGTTTTTATTTGGTTTAGTAACTAAAGTTGAAACTCTAGCAATTATAGGTTATACATTCAAATCCTCTCTATCCCTCTTGGCTTCTTAAATATGTATATGTGTGTCTGTGTGTGTGTCTGTGTGTGTAGGCAATTAGAGGTTGTAGAGTCAAATCCCCTTTATCCCTCTTGACTTCTTAAATTTCCCCATCCTTGCTCTCTCTCTAATGCGAAACGTAATCAGGACTTCATGGGATGCAATATCAGACCATGACCAGTCCTAAGATCAATACTATATCCTATGCCGATCATAGTTGGATTAGCTTTTTATTTTTTTTGTTTCTTTTCCATTTTTAGTTGTAATTCCTTTTCCTTTTTAGTTTAGAACTTCTTAACTATATATAGGTACATGGTAGGGTTTGTTTTATTAGAGTTTTGATATATTATATAAATTTCAACTCAATTGAGTTAGGATTTATTCCTATTCTTAAGTAAGCTCAAGTAGAAGATCTTGTTGATTCTTATTGGGTTCTGGTTTGAATCCTAATTGTATGTTAGGGTTGATCATGAATCACCCTTGGATCACTTCTTTGAATTAATTTGTGAAATTATTCCATTAAAT
This sequence comes from Coffea eugenioides, assembly GCF_003713205.1. NCBI lineage: Eukaryota > Viridiplantae > Streptophyta > Magnoliopsida > Gentianales > Rubiaceae > Coffea > Coffea eugenioides. The sequence goes on from NC_040038.1 coordinate 38,792,406, forward strand.
TTGCTTTTGTTGTTGCATCAATTGGCATTAGAGTAAGATTCACTTGTTCTTGAATTATAACCAATGGTCGGTGACAAGTCCAACGATGAACCTTGTGCCCTGAAAATCGAGATTCAAATTTACAGTAAGCGCTTGGATCATTGGAAGCATGATCAAAATGAACAAAGGACCCAATTGGGTCGTATACCAGCAACTTTGGATTCAGTTATTCAATCTTTGGATTGTATAGGTATTCTGGGACAAAACAGACAATGTGATCGGGATGAGAGGTTGGCTCTTGACTAAAACTGAGTCAGTGATGAACAAAGAAGACCTTGCAGTGACCAACCCTATGGGGTGAGATTCGTCAGGGAGATGAAACCCTAGTTGCTTTTGGCTGATAGCCCTAATCATCGAGGTTTTGAACGTCGTAAGTGAGAAGTTGAAAATTTTAAGTTAAAAGTGGTTGTCCCATCTTTTAATGGTGATTTGGGTATCAAGGAATTTTTGGATTGGATTGTGAAAATTGATGGATTCTTCGACTACATGGAAATCCTAGAGACTCCTGGAGACTTGACAAGTCAAACTCATGGCTTATCGATTGAAGGGTGGAACTTTATCTTGGTGAGAACAATTGCAAAATCAAGGGCATCGCCTAGGAAAACATATTGTAAAGACACGAATCAAGATGAAGCGTCTTCTGACTACTAGATTTTTACCGCTAGATTATGAGCAGTGTATATTTTTGCAATTTTAACATAAGATTATTCATGAATATTATTCAGAGCTTTTACACCTACTTTCCTGCAACAATTTAATGGGGACCGAGAGATGACTTGTCTCGAGATTTCTTGATGGATTGAGTTAGTTAGTTTGGGCAGGAATTGGTATTCAATCGGTTCTTACATTGTCAGATGTGAACAGCCTAGCCTTGAAAGTTGAGTTTAATTTGGCATGGAAAAGAAATGCAAGGAGAGGGAGTTCACATGATCTTGAAGAGTTCGTCGAACCAACAACTGAAGAAAAGTATTGGCCAACACCGAAAGTTCCTTAAGGCAAATATAGGGAAGATAAAATGTCAGTTGGTGAAGTAAAGAGAGCTACAAAAAAGGCCAATACCAATCCAAACCCTCCACGAAATACTAAAACTAGCACAAATCCCTATGATAAGCCAATAGGGGATAAGTGTTGGAGGTGTTAACAACCTAGGCACCATTCAAATATTTGTCCATAGCAATGATTTGAGAATTTTGCTGAGACTATTATAGCTGTAGACAAAGGAGAGGAAGAAGAAGAAGAAGAAGAAGATACCTATGAGCTGATGACAAGGAGGAAGAATATGAACAGTTGGTGTATATGATGCAAAAAATCGAGTCTAAGGTAGAGAAGGATATTGATACACAATGAGAGCAAATATTTCGAACCAAGTGAATATTTTCTAATCAACTTTTTGACCTGGCGGTTGATAGTGGTTGCTATGAAAATATTATTTCTAGTGCCTTGGTTGAACTACTGAATTTGCCTATTAAGAAACATCCTGAGCCTTACCTGATTGGTTGGATAAAGGATATGCAACCTATTAAAGTAGGTGAGAGATGTTTAGTTCTTTTATCCATATGTAAATATTACAATAATAGCATTATGTGTGATATTGTGGATATGGATGTCTGCCATGCATTGTTTGGAAGACTATGACAATATGATCGAGATGCAACCTATCATGGAAGGGAGAATGTCTACCACTTCATCAAGGATGGTAAGAAGATTGTACTAGTGAAGGGCACAATCTAAAAATAGCTCATATGATGGATCATAAATTATTAACTTTTTTTACCACAGTTTGTGATTTCAATGCAGGTAATGACAAGAGTGGTGTTGAGGCGAATGAAACTGTTCCTCCCAATATAATTGAAAACAAGTTGCTACAACTTGAGAAAGATAATGTGCACCCTAGCAAACCTCCAGATTCAACTGCAAAGGAATTGGTGGCATTCGGACGTGACAATTTTCTCAATCTGAGCTTGGTGGATTTTAAAGCAGCGGTTATTGAGGAAAGCCTTCTCAAGTACAGACTTTTGTTTTGAAAAAAAAAGTATAGACTTTTGTTGTTTGAGAACTACAGTCCAAGTTTATTTTGACAATGGTGGATGGTGGGATTATTGCTTTTGAAGTTTTACTTGAATTGGCGCCAAAGGAGTTCAAATTTCCCTTGATGATCCAGTTTATGCTTGTATTCAAGACCTTTCAACTTCGAAGGAGAGTCGTGGGATTGCTTGCTCATGGGAGCTTGAAGGTTTCTTTGGAGGACTAATACGAAACGAAATCAAGACTTCATAGGAGGCAACATCATACCATAACCGGTCCTAAGACTAGTGCCATGTTCAGCTTCGGTCATTGTCGGATCAGCTTTTTATTTTTCATTTCTTTTTCTATATTTAGTTGTAATTTCATTTTTTTTTTAGTTTAAAACCTCTTCACTATATATAGGGACGTACTAGGGTTTGTTTTATCAAACTTTTGACATATTATATCAGTTTCAACTCATTTGAATTAGGATTTATTCCTGTTCTTGAGTGCACTCAAGTAAAGAATCTTGTTGATTCTTTTTAGATTCTAGTTTGAATCTTGATTGTGTGTCAGGGTTGATCATAGTTTGCATTAGGCTTAATTGTAAATCACCTTGAATCACTTCTTTTGGTTAATTCATGAAATTAATCTGTTAAATTTGCTTCCACTATGGCATCACTCACACACATACTCTCTCTATATGAATGGATTTACCTTTTGTTTTATTTTAACAAGAGGCTAGGAGTTCGTATTGTTGTTCCTCATGATACTTGCCGGAAATTTGTATATTGCATGTGAGTCACCTTTAGGTTAAAATATTAGATATCAAAATCTTCTGAAATAATACACCATCCAATTTCTTTATATTTGTGGAATATTTTAAATGCTTTTGCATCTAGAAATTAACTAAAATAATGACAATTCATGGAAGAATCCCCAAAAAGGTCATCAAATCAGACATTGGTATAGTAGGCTTCTCTTTGCTTTTGGTTGATAAAAAAAACTTATCCTTAATTATGTGCGATTAGTCAAATTAAGGCAAAACTATGTAGTATAAGATAAGTAAAAAATCGAGATGTCAATTGATTAAGTTATTATAGAAATAATTGATTTGATGGTCGACATTATGTATGTGATTTAGTTATGGTAATGTTTTAGAATTTAGAAATGAAAAGGAATTCTAGTTTCTCTTCACACATATATAGTTGTTAACCCTCAAAAGGAGTATTAAAACAACTTTCATGTATATAAGAAGTGTAAAACTTTTCCACAAATTTAAGGAATTTGAGAAACCCAATACAAATGGTCACCCTCTTTTCTAATCGAAGCTTAGTGGATGGCAAGCTGCCTGAGCATAATTGGGAAACCTTAGTGGATGGTATTCTTTGAGTTTGATTTTCTTCATGATGCTGGTGGGTAGTTGCCATTGTAATCAAAGCTGTACAAGCAACTTCCAAAGTTTCCAACAGATGTGTTGCATTTTGGGTCCATATTGATCAGAAGATTGACCAATTTAACTATCAAATTCTGCAAATATTCATTGGGAGTTGGATCTAACACTAAGTACCTAGAAACCTCGAAATACTATTGGAACAACAATGCAATATATTTATTTCTTAGTGGCCTATGAAGTGTAACGCAAATTGGACTTGACCCTTCAATGAGCAATCTATCTTAGGTCATCTATACTAGGCTTTACCACTAAGGTCTTCTACTTCTTCTCATGTGGCCTAAGATGTATAGGTCTTTCTACATGTGTGACAAAATTATCAAATTGCAGTTCAAAGTCCATTGTGCCTAATGATAAGAGAGCGCATTTTATTGGTTTTTTTTTTAATTTTATTGGGTTGGGTTGTAATTTACCATTTTGAATGGTGGCAAGGAAGAACTAAGTAATTCATTATTTGGAAAAAATCTATCTTGACCATTCTCTAAGTACATTTTTCAACAATCTTTTTTTTTTAAGTATACCACGAATGTATTACAATAAATATACACAAAAAATTTTCCAAATAACTCAAATCAAAAGGACTAGCAAATTCTCATTATAACATGATATAGAAATGACTCTCAACCGGTGGCTAGAACAATTTTCAAGAATGAAGTTTTTGATATTTAGAGCAATTGAAGCTTTGGGAACTCAAAAGCAAAGCAAATGCAAAAGTACAATGGGTGTTGAGACAAACTTGACATATAGATAGGGGATCCATGAAAAGAAAAAAAAGAGTGATGTTTAATTCATTCACGCAAAATAAGAAGAAGTTCAAAGAACTTGCCATTTTCCTATCTTCAAACTAGAGATAGAGAGGGAAAAAAACCTTGAGAATTGCATTTCTCTATACGTTATTAGCCATCATTTGTGCTCCCTTGTGTGACAACATAGGGATAATTTTAGAAACCTCTCTTGAGATTTCTCATACTATCACTTAGCACTTAAGATTTCTAAAATTTCTCTTGCTTCCCTTAGATTGATATTTTTTTGCAACATTTTAGCCCCTTTGGGTGAAAAGTAAGAGAGATAAAATTTTACTTCCAATACTACCCTTATGTCATCCTATTTATGAAAATTAGATCAAAAACAAAAATTAAAATAAGGGTAAAATATAAAGTTACAAATATCAAGAAATTGCCTATGATCTTTTTGCAGAAAAAATAGCATAGACAATTTTTTGATATTAGCTCATGAGATCATTATTTATTAATATTTTTAATATTAGCTTATTTATAATTTTTTTCTATAAACAGGCTTTATATGCAAACCACACATATAAAAAAATTACTTTAATTTTGAATTTAAGTTGAATTACATCATATATTAAAACATACTTCCTAAAAATATTGCTTGACTTCTTTAAATCTATCCGTCAAAATTTTCTAATTTACTTACGAAAATCCTTTTAAGTGATTAATGCTACTAAATTAAGTAACCAAATGTCCATTCAATATCAGTCCATATTGCTGCCCTACCATTAATTGAATAAGAGAAATATGGGCTGATATTGAACGGACATTCGGTTATTTTTTGTTTATATATTTTGGGTTAAAAATTCTCTTTTTTTTTTTGGAATTTTTGGTTAAATAATTATTAGAAATGCAAGGGTAATATCATCAATTTGTTACTATTGAAAGAGATATATATCTAATTTTATCAAGTTGAAAAGGGAGTAAAGTGAGATTTTAGAAACTTTAAGTGTGCTAAGTGATATTAGGAGAGAACTTAGCAGAGGTTTCTAAAATTATCCCAACAATATATGCAGTAACAAAACCTTGGATTGTTGATCATAAGTAGATCCCTGGCATGCAAACATTAGTGACAGTTGAATTGTATTTTTCATTTTCTCATGCAGCAAACTCAATTGTTAGAAAAGAAGTTGTATATAATTGTACATAATTGTAATAATATTTTTCACTCTATAAGCTTTGTGCTCCTAAGTGCAACTATTCAAGCAAATACGTCGTTGTTAAGTTTGTATTGTAATTTTCTTCAAAAAAAAACTTTTATGTTTTACTTGACTACATTTTTTAATTATATTTTTACCTCACATATATCAAATTGTTATAATATATTTTCTACTAAAAATCAGAAAATAGCAATCCAAACGAATGTATGGGCATCCATAAAGGGAATCTTTCAATTGCACTAGCTCCTTACACATGAAAAGTCAAAATGAGCACTAAAGAAAAATCGAAGTCACTATTAGTTCAATTATTTCAATGCCCAACTCAACCTAGTGCTACAAGGAAGGTACCAATGTAACAAAGTACCAAGTTTCATTTGAATATTTCTAATTATACTCAATGAAATGTTATGTGAGAAAGAAGCTCCAAAAAAAATATTAAAATAGAGGAAGGAATACCAAGATCCCTCCACTTGAGAAAGAAGCCCTTGAAAAATAAACTAGTAGCATTTTTGTGAAGGGAGGGATTTCTTTTTCAGAAAAATTTTCTATTGTGTCTAAGAATGAGGTTTGATCAGAAAAGCTTAAACATTTGCCAACTATAATTCATGCAATGTAATGGAAAGGTTGACTAAGTTGAACTAAGAAGTTGGAGATCCACCAATAATCTAAAGTTATCTTAGGGCAAAAGGTTTATCCTTCTCCTTTCCACCACCAAAAAAAAAATGAAAAAATAGCTAGTTGGTATTACAAATAGTATTCTCTTACAAGAATCATTGGTGTCATCTAAATAGTTAGGAAAGGACTCTTGTGTTCTCTTTGCTATTAGATTTGAACCTAGCACGTAGTTTTCTCTAGTAAAAACCATTGGGGTCAGCTAAGTAGTTAAGAAATGACCTTATATTCTCCTCGCTATCAAATTCAAATTCGAATCTTGTGTTTGATATTTATCAGTTGAAAAAGTGTGGGGAGAGGAGAGAGGGTAAAAAATAAAGGTAATTTTTTCTAGCAACCAAGTTTGTTTTGGGTGTCCAGATACCAGTTTAATCTGAAATTTAAAATAGATCCTTCACCTTTAAGTAAATTCTTGAAATGCTAATTGCATTTACACCAATGAGAGTATTTTATGATCCGAAAACCCTAGATGAAAAATACTAAAATATAGTCATTACCAAAACAAAATCCAAAAGTTCACTCCAATTTGTCATTCATGTAGAGCTCATCCAACTATATTTACTGAAAAAAGTCAATCGGAATGTTTTGATGACAACGTTACAGAGTTCAGAGACGTCGATAAGGGTATCGAGAAGATTTATCTTTTCTATTTAACAGCCGTCCACCCTGGATGATTATTGAGAGCAATGTAGTGGAGTATGTTCAACTAAAATGCTTGCCTAAGCCTATGCAAGAATTGAAGTGCAAAAGTATTAATATTTTTAGCAGTACAACTGTCTTTCACACAACAAAATAAGACTTATGCTCCCCCTCTTTCTTATAGATTGATAGACAGCTATAACGTCATTAGGAGTCTCCAACGCCATGATGTATTTATTGCTTGGGAAGTCATAGTCCAATGACGCAACTTGGAACATGTGCTGCAACTAACCCCATTGCTGATGCATTGCCTCGACACCATGGAGTTGACCGTACAAGTTAGCATTAGCTGCACCTACATTTTGCATAACTGATTGGTAGACAGCTATAACGTCCTTAGGAGTCTCCAGTGCCATGATGTATTTATTGTTTGGCAAGTCATAGTCCAATGATGAAACTTGGAACATGAGCCGCATTTGACACCATTGTTGTTGCATAGCCTCAACACCATGCAATTGACCGAGCAAGTTAGCATTAGGCCATTAGTCGCACATATATTTTGCATAGCTTGATAAGTCGGATGAACAGTTATAAAATTTAATGTAACCAAAAGCTCAATGTGATGACGGATCAACCGGTCTCTAACAACACTAAGTTGTTTACAAGCAAAATCAAATGTGACCGCAAGGTTGTTCAATTCGTCCCAAGTGATTGGCATGGTCAATCCTACAAAAAAAAGAGGTAGAATATCTGAAAAAAATAAAAAAATTATTTTTCAAATTGCATAAAAATAATTTAAAATGATTATAATAATTACAAATGATCGAAATGATTACTTATTTCTAATTAAACATAATTAAAAATGCATTGAAAATAGTTTTATTCCTGAAAATTTGCTGATTTCATAAATTTCATAATGTTAAGTGTATGAAAAAATGTGAGAGAAATAACGAAACCAAAAGTGAGAGAAAGTGGATTTGTTTTTAGAAAATGATGAAATTAATATGAGAAAACAATCGGAGAAGACGAATTGACAGAGCTACAATTGCTAGTGACATGAGTAATAGAAGCAAAGAAAAATGAGTGAAAGAACTATGCAAACATTAGGAATTAAAACAAATTTTATCCCTGAATTATCTAAAACTTCACAAATAAGTTTGATGAAAAAATTTTCATAAATATCATAATGATAAGTATGCAAAAATTTCTGAGAAAAATGACGAAATCAGAAGTGTGTGTGTGTGTGTGTGAGAGAGAGAGAGAGAGAGAGAGAGAGAGAGAGAATTACAGTGAGAAAATGATAAAAAATTGATTAGAGAAACCAATTGCAGGAACTGGAGAAGAGTTGATGAAGCTACTGATTCTCGTGAGATCTGTAAGGAAATGAGATAGAAGAAGTACTATGCAACTATCAGTAGTTAAAAAGTTTGTATCTTTAAAAAGTAGATTTATCAAAAGAGTCATAAATTTCATAATTTCATAATGCTAGAAAAAGTGTAAAAAAATATGAAATCAAAGAAGGGGGGAGAGAAAGAGAGAGAAAAAGAAAGGATTTACCTAGAAAATGATAGAAATTAATTGGAGAAAATCCATCAGAAAAGCCAAAGAAGAGTTAATGGAGCTATAGCTTCTCATGAGATCAGTATGGGAATGCGAGAAAATGATAGAACTATGCAAATATCTCTGTCTGTGTGTGCAAAAGTGTGTGAGAGAGAAAGAGAGAAGGGGAAAGAGAAAATTAGCGAAGAAGGAACGGCGAGAGAGCAGAGATTTGTGCGGGAGAACTGGAGGGAGAGTGAGATATGTTTGTGCGAGGATTTTATTGTTGTGTCTGATTGCAGAGCTCGGGTTGGATTCAATGAAATGTGTTTCCATCATTTCACATGAATGTTAATGATAAAAGATGTAAAATATGTTAAAATATATATGCTAATGCTAAAAGATATGAAATATATATATATATATATATATATGCTAAAATATGTTATGTTTTTTGAATTATTTCTATCAGTTATGAGGTCCATTATTTCACATGATTAACAAAAAAAATTTATTATTTATAATTGAAAAAAAAAACAACTCTTAGGCAATGTTGACATTAATCAAAAGGAAATGATTTTGTTGGAAAAACAAGTAAATTAAAACAAAGAAAATCATTTCTAAACATATTATTTGGATTACATACATAAAGAAAAGAAATTTTGGAAAAAAAGGGAAAGAATAGATTATGTGTAGTTATAATTTATTCATAACTTAATAAAAATTTAATTGTAAACATATTTTAAAATTTTACTTTGCTATGTGTATTTTGGTATTCATCTTATTATTCTTATGAAAACTTTATGAAATAATAATATCTCAATGGGATCTTTAATTTTTTTAGGAGAAAGAATTACAAGAACTACTAAAATATAGAAAAAGAATTTTAAAATGTTTAAAAATTATCATTCTAAAATTTAATGTTCAAGATTTTCAAATTTTGTATTCCAAAATATGGTTAATTTAGTACAAGTGGCTCAAATTATGTAATATTTCCTAAGTTGTAAAGGTAATAAAGTCATTTGACCATTGATAAGGTAAGCATTGGGCTTCAAATGGTTGATAAGGGATGTAAATGATATTTTTAAAAGTTCAGGAAGGGCAACAAAACTATTAGAAACCTCAGAATAGGTTTCTGTAATTATCCATTTCTTTAAAATGTGTCAACGGTACAATTATAAAACCTTGATCGATTGGACGGTTCGGCCACCGGAACGGATTGGGTTGTCATCCTGACCATAATGTTCTTAAACTAGATTGGCAAGTGAACTGGTAGAGCTACCATTCCCGGTTCAACCATTCAGTTCTCCAGCTCACTAATTTTAAAATTTTTAAAAATTAAAAAACTGAACCATATGAACTTTTATATTAAAAGAACAGAAAATATCTTGGGAAAAAATACATACCATAAACATAAAAAACCTAAATAAGCAAGAAAGAAATAAAACAAATACGTATATATAACTCTTGAGTTATTTAACTTAACCTAAGTTTAGTTTTTTTCAAAAAAAATTAGGACTTCTAATATCTTAGTCCTCAACTTTAGCAACTAATCCAATACTTTATCAACCTAATTTTAGTTAATTATCTTAATCAAATTGTAGATTATCAAATATTGCATGTGGAAGGGTTTTTGAAAGAGATTAATTGGCTATGGTGGCAAATAGGGGTTTTATAGAGTCAAGTACAACTAGAGAACCATCCTATTCGAGGTTGACTCAACTAAACAATAGAGGTATTCAAGTTCGAGCTCAATCAAGCATGCTTGATTAAATTAAAAAAAAATTGACCAAAAATTTTCGATAATGCATGTGCAATTATAAAAGCCATAAATACTTGATTGCTATTCAAATAATAAAAACAAATTATCCATGTCTAAATGGAAATAGTAATTCCATCAATAACAAATTGAAAACTAAAGACTAAAAATTTTGTGAATATTAAACACTAAAAATAAAAATTAAATAATGCTAAAAGTGAACAATGAAAAAAATAATCGATGAGACTCGCTAGCATAACATTTTAAAGTTCGAATTCGATTCAATTTGCTACTCGAGTTTTTCTCGGGCTGAGCATCGAACTATTTACAATTAGGTTGACTCACTTCTATCCTTAAGCAGCACTGTTAATTTCTTCTCATGGAAAGCTTAGTCAGCAGATATGCTCGTTGACTATTTAGATCATCAATAGGAACAGTGGATTATTTCCTTTCTTTTTTTTTTTTTTAACTTTAACGTCTATTCTTTGTCTTTGTGGTTTTAGGTAGTTTTAGCTCGGCTTGACTTCTGCCGTAGGTTGCTTCTCCACATATACAGCATGCAGGTTAGTTTTACCAGCATTCTGTTTTGATTTTGTTAGTCTTGAATTTTTAAGCTTTTTAGCATATGTTTTATTGCTTTATGCTTAGTTGGAAGCGAAGGGAGTTTCACTTGTTTGGAATTTCGATTTTAAGACTCTTTCTCATTTTGTTACTTTCAACGACTCCAACTATTGAATGATTCTATCTGTAGAATTGTAGTCAAGGAAGAAACAGGAAATAGACCATTGTCTGTTATTGTTATTTAGGTGGTTTTTGCCATTCTAAGCATTTGATCTCTTGTATGAATCTGCTCAAAAGCAAGCTAAGTCCATCACCTGTAACCAATAGCCAACAAAAATTTACCCTCATGAGCTATCCTAGTAGCACAACAATCCAGAAATTAAAAACCTCACATTACAAGCAACAGTGCAATAAGGCCAACTAGCAGTATCTTCTTGATGCTTACAAAGGATAAAAAATGGTCTAATAGTGTAACCATTAGTAGTGTTTCTTGCATGAAACTAAACTTTGCATGTACCTGAAAGATAACAAAGGGGGAAACTTGATTCCCATGGTTGACATAATTTGTAGCAAAAGGACAGCAAAAAATATAAAATCTATCAACTCATACTACTACGTACAGCCTAAAGATGACTATTACCGAATTCAAAAACACCTAAGGTAGTTTGTCATTTGTCCCCAATCAAACTTGATACACAAGTGTGTTTGGATTGTAAATTATTTGAAATATTTTTACTGTAGCACTTTTTGTGATGTGATGTATGTGAGATAAAAAGATAATTGAAAAGATAAAAAGGTGTATTGGAAATTGTAATGGTGATGTAAGCAATATATTTGGGCAAATAATCTCCTCTCCAAACACTAATAACTCTGCATTTCACCCATTTTAGCTATGCTTGCAGCAAGTGGCCTACAGTAAGAAAGCTTAAAATGCTTGGTTTTAGAGAAAACCATTTCACCCAAAACTTGAAAGAAAACTACACAACTGCTTTTACCTCTTCATTCAAGATCCTTAGGATTAAGCCAACTCAAATGTTGAAGACATTTACAGAGAAAAGAAAGCATGAACATTTGTTTAAAGAGACCTTCAAGGTATAAAGTAGCTGACACAAAAAAATGCAGCATGTAAATCTTAGGAAAACAAATTAGTCAAACTATAAATCTCAGGCACAAACTTAAGCTTAGTCATGTAAATTAATTAAAAAATTGATGTATCAAAAAAAAAAAGAATCAATGCCCTGCTTGTAAACACTATCTAGAATTAAAAGCTCACAAAATTCTTAATTCATGCAATGGATGTGTCAAAATGTCCAAAAAAAAAAAAAGAATCTATAATATCATAACTTCCATAATATCCACAAACAAATAAAAAATGAAGCAATTCTATGTTTCCATTGTGAGAATCTCAAAAATGACGATCCTATTAATTAAAATCGTTGAATGCGAATGTCATGTTCCTTATTGAAATTCTAATATCACAAATGAGTAGCTTCTTTTGGCATAGATAATTCAATTACGTAAATACAAAGGTGACAAAATCATTAAAGAAGAAACATACAAACAAGGAAAAACACTAACATTAATCCCATTGTTAAGCTAATTCTTAACTCACTCAAATTTTAGACAAGGTGGTATGACCACTTACTTCACAAACCTAATGAATTTTACCTCCTTTGAGTTCTCGATCATAATGTATATCATTTTTTTAATTATTTACTCCCAATGCATATAGGTAATGTTAACTATGTCGAATTATCTAGGCAAATCTCATATGTAGTACTTAATCTATGAAATGTATATTCATGAAAACGTATCACAGAGGGTAGAAATTCAAAGATAAAAATATTTCAAGTAGAAATATTAGGTTGATGTAATAAGATTACTGTGATTGTGTTGTCTTAATTACATGTTCTGAGTTTCTTTTCATATTAGATTATGTTCCGCTTGTCAAATACGATGTCTCAATAAACATTCTAATAGTGCACACATATGAATTTCATATGCATTAAGTTTATGACTTGGATCCATATCTGTCTGGGGATATCATGATGTAATTGCCCTTTTACCTATTTGTTGTTTTTGCAATTTCAGAATATGGCCCTATGCGTTCCTTTCAAAGTGAACAAGTGTAAAACCCACGTTTTTTTAATTTTAATTTTTCTCATTAATTAAGTGGTAATTTTACTACGGCTAAAAGGTAAAGAGACTTGTAGAGAATGTTAAGGGGTTAATTGGGAGTTAAGGAAGAGATAAGATAGGACAAGTTAAAATTCACAAAAAAAAACTCCAATCACGTGACCGCCATGTAGTGGGTAGTTATTAGAAATTTAAAACACTTATTTGAGAATTAAAGAAACAACTTTATTCTTAATTCTTACTATCTACATTCCCTTAGAACAAGAACTATCTAAGAATCGAGAAGGAGAAGAAGACGTCACCATCAATTAAGCAAGCAACTAAGCATCTAGACCAGTAAGTCCCTAACGTACGTTAAACCTTTTCCTTTTAAGTCTTGTTAATTGTGTGAATTATTTTAAGAATTTTACGTATATGTATATTAGGATATATATATATGTGCCTGTTATGAGGAATATAGGAAGATTCATGTATGGATTAATATGAATATTGTGTTAAATTTTAATTATTTGATGAAATAGTTTTGTTTTTTTATGAACCCTAAGGATCTTAAACTCATATAAATGTGCTAGAAAGATTTAAAAAAGGGGGATTGCACCATTGTTGAAGCTTGAGGCTTCAGTACGAAAGAAGAAAAAGAACAAAGGATACCAGGTCGCGGGCAAACGCCGACAACGTTAACTAGATAGAAAGGCTGGCCTAGGAAGAAGAGAGAGAGAGAGAGCAGTGGCTGGGCACCGCTACTGTTGCTGTCGCCACTGCTGCTGATGCTGTCGCCGGCAGTTTCAACCACCAACCACCGGTAGAGATGGAAAAGATAGCGATGGAGATGATGCTAATGATGGTGATGAAGTTGTGAATTAAATTGAGAGCTAGAGTTTTAAATATATATATATATATATATGTTAAGAATATTTGAGGAAGAAGATGACCTGCTATGTTGATGGGTTAAGGAACCGGGTCGGGCATGAAGGAAATAGTTTGGGTCAAAATGTAGTTGGGTATATGTTGGGTATGTGTGGAATTGTTAAATTGGATTTTGGGTCAAGTGTAAAGGGCTATCGGGTTAAGACAGGAAGAAATAAGGAAATGCTGAGACCTAAGGACCTTGGGCCATTATTAATCAGTTTCGAAAAAAAAGGGCAAGTATACTTGGACCAAAAATATTGTATGGATTTAGTGAATATTCAATAGATTAATTCCAAGTATAACCGGTCCATCTTTTGTGAACTATTATGGTTATTAAACTTCAAAACCCAACCTAAGATAGTTTTGGCCTTTAAAGATTTAGTTATTTAGACTTATGCTTAATTAATTAAGTCTAAAACAATTTAGTAGAATTTTAAGACTTTTTAGCCTAACATTATTAGGTTAATTTATAAAGAGTGATATAAGTCTTAGATTTTTTAGCGAAAGGCTTGAAAAACAAATAATAATATAAATAAGGATGAAATAAATTAAGGATATAAATGAAAATAAAATATAAATATAAATACAAGTGAAATAAACTAAGATACTAATTATAATAATAAATATATATACATATATAATAATAATAATAATAATACATACATACATACATATATACACATATACATATGTGCAAAAATGGGAATAAAATAAAATAGTGATAATAAAGATAATAACAATAATAATGAATAAATAATAAACTAATAAATATATATATAATAAAATAATACCCAAGATAATAAATATGATTATGAATAATTATTTCTAAACTAGAAAACTTTACATAGAAAAAGGGGAACTTTCCAAATTAAGAACCTTTAAAAAAATAGAAACTTTTCATTTTAGGAAATTTTCCAAATAGAAACTTCCAATTTAGGAAAGTTTTCAAAATTTTATGCAGAAGATCTAGACATGAATCCCGAAATTATATGGAATATCAACTTATTAAAATGTCCATGCACTTGATATAGGTACAGAATAAGTCTAAGCAGTCTAAGTCTATTTCACCGAGTAGTCAGTCAAAGGTAGGTAGTACTTACCCTTTTGGGATTTCAAAAGATCAAAATGAAATTTTTATTGCTAATCCTATTTTGATGTGTCAATTTGAAACTTACCTGATTAAATGATTTACTTCTGGGATTTCAAAAGATCAAAATGAAATTTTTATTGCTAATCCTATTTTGATGTGTCAATTTGAAATTTACCTGATTAAATGATTTACTTGAGTATTTATGGAAGTTCTATTTTTGTTGTATAAAGATAGACCATGTGAATTATTTGAAACATTTTGATATGTTATTATATACAAAATGAGTGGTATCTTTTGTGAAATCAAAGAACTATACATGTGACGTGTGAAATGAATTTATGTCAAGTAAAACTCAAAATAGTCATAGTATGAACAGTAGAAATTATAGTGTTGTCTAATGGTCATGGTAGTCTGGTATAGAATCCGACCAATTGACAAGGTCATAGTAATTTGGTATAGAGCCCTGTTGATTGACGGTCATGGTAATTCAGTACAGAGGCTGACCGATTGACTGTTATGGTAGTTCGCTATAGAGTCCGATCGATTAATCTATGTATGTAATGAGACCAATCAGTAGTCACAAAATTTATTGGTCGCCTACCTAGAAGGAGTTTAATTTCTAGATTAAGTACTTAGAAGTCGGTCATTACATGTACTTATTATGAGTTGATATAAAATGATTTATGACTATATGGCTTTCATGTACGGTTATATATAGGATGTTTACAAGTTGTGTCACTTATTTTTATTGACTGTCTTACGAACAATGTATTTTCAATAATCATGTATGTGAATTGTGTGCAAATAATTTGATATATATATGTATATGTCTATGTATATGTAAGTTATGGTTGCATGGTCCAATAGAAGGATCGACACTACCTATTGAGTAATTTATCGTTCAACCAATTTTTTTTTATCACTTTTGCAGATTCTGAAGAATATGAGTTTGTTTATGTTGAAAACCCTGACGATGATATTTAGTAACCCTAAGTGGATAGAAATTAGCAGTCTAGCTGCTTTTGGCTATTAGTTTTATTTAATATTTTTCATGTTGTTTCGTCTAGAAAATAAATGTACAAACTTATTGGATACTCGTTAACTACCTTCCATTTGAGATTTGTGCCATACTATAATTAGTTATTTTATTTAGTACTTTCTAAGTTTTATTCTAGTTCAATGTAGCCTTGAATTTTTTAGCAGGACTTGAGGATACAACAGATGTCTTGCAACTGGCACGTACGAGTTAGGGGCATGACATTTTTAGTGGTATCAGAGTCTAGATCATGATTAACGCCATAAGGTAACCCATGTCAGGTGATCAACTAGAAAATTAGGCTTGGAAAGGTCTGTGTACATTAAGGAAGTTGAAATCATTTTAGGAAATGGCTGATCCAGTACACGAGGAAAATCAGGATTGCGACTACCCAATTCACGCGACAGGATGTGATTTGACTCGTCTTAGGAAATGGTTGAGAATCTATAGGGACTTATATCTCGAGAAATTAGAGCGAGCCACAGACAGAGTTAGGAAGGCTCATGCATTGGCTGATCAAGTAGCTAACCAAATGCACGAGATCTCTACATTGATAGTGTCAAGGGAGCACATGAGGCAAAGCAGGGAAGTCCTGCATGACGAGATTCTCTGTCTATATGAGGAAGTCAATAAGTTGAAAGCGGAAAATGAGGTACAGAAGGGACTTGCTGATATGCATCATGAGGGATTTTAAGAAATGACTTTTTTACTTCAAGATCAGGATGCAAAGTACCATACCTTAGTGGTGAAATATGAAGAGAGGAGGTAACATATGATTAACTGGATAGATGATCACCTACCCCTTGCATCCTAGATGCTTGGGTGGGATCAACTGTGACCTGATAGTGACGCCGAGTTAGATAGTGACCCAAAGGTGAATCTTGACGAAAAACCCCTAAAGGACATGCCCATAGATGATCACTCAGTGAAAAATGGAGTTGAGTTTAAGGATGGTACCGAGGATGATGTAGGGGGCGGAGTAGTCAATGATGCAGACCCCCCAGCGAATAAGCAGTAGAATCGATTTAGGAGAGACTTTCTATGTTATTGAGTGTTATTCTAAGAACATTAGTACATAGGTTTTGGTAATCGTTTACGTTGATTATTTCATCTACCAATTGTAAGACATGAATGGAAATTTCGAACACTAGATTCGTTAGGAGTTTTTAGAATAAATTAGGAAATTGATTTCTTATGTGTAAGAAATTGGTTGTTTCTTTTATCTTGAGTCGGTGAATAAATTTCTTTTACTTTAAATTTTATCTTATATGATAGTGTGTATAAAACATGTAAGTAAATTACTTTAATTGTGTTGTTTTAAGAAAAATATATATAGATATATATATAAACAATAATAAATAATAATAAAATACTCATTTTAGTGTGGAACTTATTTGTTTGATTTAAAAAATGGTACCAAACACTAGACGTAGTGAAAATCAGAATGATATATCTCATGGTGAGAACGACTATGGTAACCATGACCAAGAACCACATCAGGAGAGCAATAACCAGAACATGAATTACCAAGGGGTTGGACCAAGTGGGAATTAACCCTACATGATGTTGCCTACTGAATTAGTGACGGCACTAACAGGGGTAGCACAGGCTTTATAAGGGTAGACACAAGTTCAAGCACAATTAACACAGATTTAGGCTGTTCAATTTCAAAATCATGGACAGGATGAAATCCAATCCTACTATTAGAAAATAAAAAGGGTCCATGTTCCCACTTTTGATTGGACTCCTGACCCGAATTTAGTAGAAAAGTGGTTAGATGAGATGGAAAATAAAATTACGCTTTTGCAAGTGTGGGAGGAGATGAAACACCAAATCATCAAACCTTTTTTGGTAGAAGAAGTCAACAAGTGGTGGGCAACTCTTGAATCTACTGTCGCTCCACCAGTAAATTGGATAAAATTTAGAGAGAAGTTTTTGAAATACTTTTTTCCACCCGCTGTGAGGATGCAAAAAATAGACCAATTTAAAATTTTGAAACAAACACCTGGAATGTCTGTAATGTAGTATTCGAATAAATTCACTGCGTGAGAAATGTTTGTTTCGTCTGCAATGACGGATGTAAAGTTGAAGAAATATAAGTTCATACGGAAATTGTGGAGAAGAATTTAAACTAGGGTGAACACCTCTTACACGCCCACATTTAATGATGTATTAGATGCAAGCGTTAAAACTGAGGTGGATTGCAAAATGATAGATGAGGAGGTTTGAAATAAAAGATCTAAACTAGGGAACGAACTTACAATGTCAGAAACACTGAAATCTGGCAGACGGTTCCGCTTAGTGAAGCAGAGTCATGGGCCACCTCCAAAGATAACTGGAGGAATTACTGTTCCTACGTGTAAAACTTGTGGAGAGATGCATCGGGGAGAATGCCGACTTAGAACGACCTTTCCTACGTGTAAAATTTATGGAAAAATGCATTAAAAAAATCTAATTTGGACAGAAACATGTTTTGAATGTGGGCAATAGGGTCATAGAACTATGAATTGTCCAAATAAGAAGATAAAAAGGAGATAAGAGTGGCAACTCAACTAATAATAAGCCAAAGGTTAATGCGAGAGTGCATGTCATGACTGATGTTGAGGGAGAGGTGTCGGGCGACGTAATCACAGGTACCATTCTAATCAATTCTGTGCTAGCATATGTACTATTTAACTATGGAGTTAGTCACTCTTTTGGTACTAAGAAATTTGTAAAATACTCACGCATGTCTCTTGAATGAACGAACCACCCCTACCGAGTGGTTACTCCAGAAAATAGAGTACTAGTATCACATACCAAGTATCCAAACTATAATATGGAATTGAAAATAGAAAATTAGAAGTGGATCTAGTGCAGATAAATATGAGTGATTTGGACGTCATTTTAGAAATAGATTGGCTAGTTAGACACTTTGCACATATTGATTGTAGGGGAAAGAGGGTGTTATTCATGAAACTATACAAGAAGAGTTACTCTTAACAAGAAAATGCTGAAATTAGAAAATTTCATAAATTATCATTTCTATCTGCTATGTGAGCTTATAGGGTAATAAGAAAAGGATGCGAGATATATTTGGCTTATATAGTAGATACGGGAAGGACACAACGCCTTTAGAAAAGATTCTGGTAGTAAAGAATTTTCCTGATGTATTTTTGGACGACCTTCCTGGTCTACCTCTGAACAAAAAAATAGAGTTTAAAATAAATATTATTCCGGATGTGGTTCCTATATCTAAGACCCCCTATAGAATGGCACCTGTGAAATTAAAAGAATTCAATGATCAATTATAAGAATTATTAGATAAGAAATTTATTAGGTCTAGTATTTCATCTTGGGGTGAGCCAGTCCTCTTTATTAAGAAGAAAGATGATAGTCTAAAATTATGTATTGATTATAGAGAATTGAAACGAATCACAATAAATAACAAATACCCCCTTCCTAGGATAGACGATTTTTTTGACCAGTTGAAAGAAGTTAAGGTATTATCTAACATAGATTTGAAATTTGGATACCATCAATTGAAAATTAAAATCGAAAATATCCACACAAAAAAAAAGCGTTTCGTATGAGGTACGAGCACAATGAGTTTTTAGTAATACCCTTCAAATTAACTAACGTCCCGACAGTCTTTATGGATTTGATGAATAGGGTGTTCAAACTACAATTAAACCATTTTATTATGGTATTTGCTGACAACATTCTAGTATACTCCCCAAATGAAAAAATTCATGCCGCTCATCTTAGAAAAGTTCTAGAAATATAAAGAAGGGAGAAATTGTATGTTAAATTTAGTAAATGTAAATTTTAGTTGAAAAATGTGGCATTCTTAGGACATATGACATCAGACCAAAGGCTGTTGGTTGATCCAAATAAAGTTGAGATAATCGTAGATTGGCCATGGCTCACTACTTTGACCGAGGTAAGAAATTTTCTAGAATTGGCTAGCTATTATCGAAAATTTGTGAAAGAATTCTCTACCATTGCTATGTTCTTCCTAAATTGACTCAAAAGAGGGCAAAATTTGAATGGTTAAATAAATGTGAAACAAGTTTTCAGAAATTAACGAAGAAATTAGTGTCAGTTCCAATACTTATCCTACCATCTACAACGAAAGGGTTTGTAATCTATAGTGATGCCTTTAGAAATGATTTAAGATATGTCTTGATACAACATGAGAGAATAATTGCATATGCTTCCCGCCAATTAAAATCTTACGAGCAGAATTATCCAACGCATGATTTGGAATTGGCAATAGTAATTTTTGCTCTGAAAATATGGAGGCATTACTTGTATTGGGTACAATGTGAAATTTTTACCGATTATAAAAGTCTCAAGTATCTATTTAATCAAAAAGAGTTGAATATGAGGCAGAGAAGGTAGTTAGAATTAATTAAAAATTATGATTTAACAATCAGCTATCACCGAAACAAAGTAAATAAGGTAGCAAATGCCCTTAGTAGAATGTCGAGGGCATTAAGAGAACCCATGATAGAGGAACAAATGGAGACTTTTGAATTAAAAATTGTGGACTCCACTGCTAAGATGATAACTGCTCTAGTGGTTGCACCTACCTTGATAGATAGGATTAAGGAAGTACAACATTCGGATGACAAATTTGCTAAGATCAAGGAAAATGTTAGAGTTGAACCTTTCAATGGGTTTGAATTGAAGGATGATGAGAGTTTGTGAAGGAATGGTAGATTATGTGTGCCGAGAGATGAAGGATTGAAGCAAGAATTACTATAGGAGGCATACAATTCAAGATTCTCAATTTATCCTGATAGGACTAAAATGTACTGGGACCTGAAGAGAAATTATTGGTGGAATGGGATGAAACGAGAAATAGCAGAATATGTGACTAAGTATTTGGTATACAAACGAGTAACTGTCAAGCACCAGAGACCTGCCAGCTTATTGCAACCTCTAGAAATCCCACAGTGGAAGTGGAAATTTGTGACAATGGATTTTGTGGTAGGTTTGGCTAGAACAATTAGGAACAATGATACTATTTAGGTTATAGTCAATCGGCTAACCAAATCTACTCACTTCCTACCAATATCGAATGGACTAACAATGAAGAGATTAGTAGAGATGAATATAGAGAAAATTGTGTGTCTTCACTGTGTCCCAGTGAATATAGTGTCAGATCGGGATCCTAAATTCATGTCTACATTTTTGTCGAACTATCAAGAGACTATGGGGACGGATCTGAAACTAAGTACTGCCTTCCACTTTCAAACGGATGGACAGTCCGAAAGGACTATAGAAACACTGGAGGACATGCTACGAGTTTGTGCTCTAGACTTTTCGAATAGTTGGGATAAATTGATGAAACTAATGGAATTCTCATATAATAATAACTATCATAGTGGGATAGGTATGACACCGTTTGAGGCATTGTATGGGCGGAAGTATAGATCTCTCTTGTATTGGGATGAAGTAGGTAAGAAGTTGATCACTGACCCCGATTTGGTGGAAAGAACTGTGGAGAAGATTGGGATTATTCGGGAAAAACTAAAGGTAGCTCAGGACCGAAATAAGAGTTGGGTGGATTTAAAGAGAAGACCTTTAGAATTCCATCCGAGAGAAAAAGTATATTTGAAGATATCTCCCACCGAGGGAGTAACGAGATTTGGAAGAAGTGATAAGTTAAGTCCAAGGTATGTTGGACCTTACAAATACTGGAGAGAGTTGGACCTTTAGTATATTGACTAGCCCTCCCTCCTGCTCTGTTGAGGATATATAACGTTTTCACGTCTCTCAACTTAGGAAGTATGTGTCGGATTCAAGTCATATTTTAGAGAATCAACTCATCAAGGTGAGGGAGAGCTTGTCAGTTGAGAAAGTCCCTTTAAGAATCATAGATGGGAAGAATTAAGTTCTAAGAAGAAAAACCATACCCAACATGAAGATGCAATGAACGAACCATACACTGCAAGAGGGGGCGTTGGGAGTTAGAGGAAGACATGCGGAATAAATATCCTTATCCTTTTAATCAGGGAAAAATCCATTTTTCGTCCTCAAACTTTAAGTCATAGACACATTTCGTCCCTCAACTTTTAGGTGGTACACATTTGGTCTCTGAATTAATTTTTTTTGGACACATTTGGTCAGAAAACGTTAATTTGTCGAAATTGGACGGAGAGGGTCACGTGCCTTGCGCGTGGCCGTTAAGTGATACACAAACCTCAGTCAAACAGTCAAAATCAAACAAAATTTCCCCGGGAAAAATCCATTTTTCGTCCTCGAACTTTAAGTCATAGACACATTTCGTCCCTCAACTTTCAGGTGGTACACATTTGGTCTCTGAATTAATTTTTTTTGGACACATTTGGTCAGAAAACGTTAATTTGTCGAAATTGGACGGAGAGGGTCACGTGCCTTGCGCGTGGCCGTTAAGTGATACACAAACCTCAGTCAAACAGTCAAACTCAAACAAAATTTCCCCAATTTCATCTTCCCGTTCCTCGCTCCTCCATTCTACCGCCTTTCAACTACACATTCGAATCTAGAAATCAGTACATTGGAGGTTAACGAATCGCGATTAAAGCCAGCATAGGAGGAGTGATGTCGATTCGGAAGAAAGAATTGAACAATAAGCCGCCGCCAACCTACGGTAAATTTCTAGGGTTTTCACATTAATTGGTCACCAGAATAAATTATGTAAATTTAGCAACTTTTGTGGCTATAATATGTCAATGTGGTCCCTGATATTTGTATTGTGGGTGTATGAGTGAGAATCTGAGTTTGTTTTTTTGTGAAAAAATTAAATATTTTTATTTGGCTTTGTCGGAGCATATATGGTAGAATAATCTGCATGTGGTCCCTATTTTCGATTATGATATTTAAGATGGGTCCAAGCTGTTCGCAATGTTGGTTACATTTTTGCTACTCTGAGTTGCTTTGCCTGATTCATTGATTTGTATGTGAATTTTTTTTTATCAGAACAAGGTTCTACACTTATAACACTAAAGTGTCACCACGGCGGGCTGATCTCGTACACCCCACATCCACATTATGAGGGTGGAGATGTTTGTGTCATTAACTATTTAGAAAGCATAGGTTTAAGTATTTTTGAAATAGATAGACTCACTGAAGCTGGTGGAGTGTACGGACATAAAGTGTACTATGTTTGGGATTGGGAAATCAGCAACTTTATAAGGATAGACAGTAGTAGACAATTAAATGGATATATTAAGACGAATGCTGGTTTGATTACGGAAATTATCCTATATCTTGAGGTCTCATTCCATGAAATCTTAGTTCAACAACTAGACTATGATCCGTATAAAATTAGTGATGATGAAAGAACTGATGGCTGTGGAGTGAATAATACAGCTAATGATGACCATAGAGGGGAAGGAAAAAGCAATGGAGCTGATGGGGAAAAAAACAATGAATGTGATTCAGGGAGTGAAGCTTTCTTCTCTGCAGTGGATTCGGATTATAGTATGAATGATATGACTGATGATGATGATAATGAGTTCCATGAAAATGTAGATGACACTGCAGAATGGTTAGGTGTAGATCACCATAAGACTGATGTGCAAAATAAGACAACCGAAATTGAAAAAGATGACAGTTTGGTGATGCCTGAAGATATAGATGTTGAACCTGATTCTGAATCTGATTTTGAGATTGTCCATGAATCAGATGAAGAAATAAATAGGAGTGAAAATGTTGTGTTCAACCCAAAAGACATGGACAATCCACAGTTGAAATTACAAATGTTATTCAGTAGTATAAAAGAATGCAAATTGGCTGTGACTAATTATAGTATTAGACAAGGTAGGCCATGTAAATTTGTGAAGCAGGATAGATTAAGAGTGAGGGCTAAGTGTAGAAGTGAAGGCTGCCATTGGGAGATTTATGCAAGAAAATTGGCAGATGAGGGTAGTGTGCAAATCAAGACATTTGAGGAAACTCATACATGTGGTTTTACCTATGACAATTCACTAGTAAATTCAGGATGGGTTGGTAGAAAATATACTGAGGAGTTTAGGACTAATCCAAAGGTGAATATGGAGCACTTTAGGAAGACAGTAATGAGGGAAAATAAGTGCTCTTTGTCCAAAAAACAAACATATAGAGCTAGACATAGGGCTTTCAAGATTATTCATGGCAGTGAAAGTGATCAATATGGCAAGTTGGGAGCATACATGAATGAAATTCAGAAATCCAACCCTGGTAGCTCCATTATTTTGAAGACTGTGGATGAATCTACAAGCACACTAACACAACAACAGAGGTTCCAAAGGCTGTATGTGTGTTTCAATGGAGTGAAACAAGGATTTTTAGATGGTTGTAGGCCTTTGATTGGAGTTGATGGCACATTTTTGAAAGGGTCAGTTGGAGGAGTTCTATTGATAGCTGTTGGATTCGATGCTAACAACAACATCTATCCAGTTGCATATGCCATAGCAGAGGGAGAAAACAAAGAATATTGGGCATGGTTCTTTAAATTGCTGAAGGAAGATTTAAAGATAGAGAGGGATTATGAGCTGACAATCATGAGTGACAAGCAAAAAGGCCTAATTCAGGCCTGTGACCTTGTTTTCCCAAATGCAGCTCACAGGTTTTGTGTGAAACACATGCATGCAAACTTTTCAAGTGTTGGATTCAAAGGAGAAGCTCTCAGAAAAGCGTCATGGACTGCTGCAAAGGCAACTACACCAGCTGAATTTTCCAGCAAAATGGAGGAAATGGCAGCAATTGACATTGATGCAGCTAGGTGGTTTGATGATAAACCCCCAGCTCAATAGAGTAGAGCATTTTTTAGCACTTATCCAAAATGTGACATTTTATTGAATAATCTGTGTGAGTGCTTTAACAGCAAAATAGTCGATGCTAGGGAGAAACCAATCATTGAAATGATGGAATTGTTGAGGCTATATCTGATGCAAAGGATGCAGCAAAATAGAGACTTCGCTAGATCAAGATGGAAAGAAAATGTGTACTGTTCTAGGATCGTTGATAGAATACAAAAAAGAATGGAGAAGGCCACCCAATGCTTTCCTTTCAAGTCAAGTGATGATCTGTATGAGGTTTCCTGCCCATATGGTGATCATTATGCTGTCAACATCAAGGAGCAATCTTGTTCATGCAGGAGATGGGAACTGACAGGAATTCCCTATCCCCATGCTATATCTGCACTTTGGAGTGCAAAAAAGGATCCAATCCAGTTTGTTTCCAGCTGGTACACAGTGGAGAAATACTTGAAGTGTTATGATGGCTGTGTGTCTCCAATGAGTGGAGAAAGAAATTGGGAGAACATTGGTGTAAGTGGTCCAAAACCCCCCCTGTACAAGAAAGCAGTTGGAAGGCCAAAGAAACAAAGAAGAAGAAATGCAGATGAAGAGGAGCAAGCAAAGAAAAAGCAGTATACCAAGAAGAAAATGAGTAGAGTTGGACAAATCATCAAGTGCAAATATTGCATGCAAAAAGGCCACAATATCAGGTCTTGCCAGCTTAGGAAGGATGAGCAGAATGCTGCTTCTACTGAAGTAGGTCCAGCAGCCTCCCAAATTCCAGAGAATACTTCTGCAAATGTTGAAGATGACTCCAGAGAATGTAATGAAGCTGAAGTACCACTCACATGTACTCCCCAAATTTGTGAGAACAACTTAGTTGACACGGTAGTTAAGGTAGATATTAGTTTTGCATTTTTCTGATATTACTGTTACTACAATCATTCTTCAACTTATTACTAGTTTGTTTCATTGATTTTGCAGAAAAGAAAGAAGAAAAGAATGGAGGCTGCAATAGGAAAAAAAAAGTAAACGATTTTGCTATTTTGATTATTTCCGCATTTGGTCATCTTCACACATTATGTTTTTGTTGCTTTTGCAGAAAATGAAGGATCAGGGGAAGGAGGATGCAACTACACCAAATGAGGTTGTTGATGGTATTGGCACAGCAGCTGCTCCATCTTCACCAAATTTGTATGAGGTTTTTGGCCTAAGAAGGTCTCAAGTGAAGTATAGACAGCCTTTACACCCAAGAAAAAAAAAGGATGATGTCCCTCTCAAGATAAAGTCTGGACATTTGGATATTGCAGCTGGCAGTGTTGCTGGTTATTCTGGACTGAAGGGGAAAAATGAAATAGTGTTGCTGATTAGTCTTTTGTTGCTATTTTTTTGTGTCCATGACAATGACACAATGACATGTTAGTCTTTTGTTGCCGTAGACCAGCTTTTGGCAGATGCCTTAGATTAGTCTTTTGTTGGTGATAGACAATGACATGTTAGTCTTTTGTTGCATTAGATTAGCTTTTGGTTTATGTCTATGGTCCACAAACAAGTGGCAAACGTGATGTTAATTTTAGTTGTTGAAATGGAAATGATGATAATTTGTCCACATTGAATGGTTTACAACTGGATCTCTCATTCATTATTGCTGACTTGGTATTCTTCTGGAAACGCAACACAAGTAAATTGCCAAAGTCAAAAGTAAGACATTTTCATTCATTACCAACAATTCGCCCAGTTAAACAAACAAAAGCAAGGCCAATATTGCATTACATATACTACTTCTACAATCTGCCATCTGCCCAGCTATTACTCCAACCTGCATTACTATTACAACAATTCGCCCAGTTAAACAAACAAAAGCAGGGCCAATACTGCATTACATATACTACTTTTACAATCTGCCATCTGCCCAGCTATTATTTCACTCCAACCTGAGCATAAACTTTCCCTCCTTTGTATGTCGACTCTTTCCCCCAACAACTAATACAATAACAAGCATAGCTAACAAGCAGATAATGCAAATCAGAATTTTTTCCCTTTTATGCTTTTTTTCAATTGTTTCCTCCATTCGATTCATCTTTCTCAGCAAACCAGGTATGATGCTCCTTCCTCTTACACAGATTGGTTCATCGAACCATTCAAAATATTTACATCTATCCGGTCTCTGTAATACAATTACATTTGTACAGCATCAGAAATTGAACGAATTTTCACAATTGTCCTCCACAAAATATCCAACAAAATAACAAAAGCTTATCGGCCATCGTGGACAACCATAAAATCTTCTTCCAGGGTTGTCATCCCGCCAACAAGTGGTCAATTTTGCTTTTAATCCACACCCACACAAGACGCGGCAGCTGCTGGATGAATTCGAGGAGGCTTCCGAGCTTCTGGACCTCATTTTTTAGGGCAATTATACTTGATTCAACTAAGTTCTTACTTGTACAAGCCAATCTAATCAAACACTTTTCCCCACTTGGCTCAATTTAAGCGTAGAATGCAATTTTTTAAGCTAGAATAGAGGAGAGAACTTTTTGTCGTTGGGTAAAATATCAGAATGGAGGAGCGAGGAACGGGAAGATGAAATTGGGGAAATTTTGTTTGATTTTGACTGTTTGACTGAGGTTTGTGTATCACTTAACGGCCACGCGCAAGGCACGTGACCCTCTCCGTCCAATTTCGACAAATTAACGTTTTCTGACCAAATGTGTCCAAAAAAAATTAATTCAGAGACCAAATGTGTACCACCTAAAAGTTGAGGGACGAAATGTGTCTATGACTTAAAGTTTGAGGACGAAAAATGGATTTTTCCCAAATTTCCCCAATTTCATCTTCCCGTTCCTCGCTCCTCCATTCTGATATTTTACCCAACGACAAAAAGTTCTCTCCTCTATTCTAGCTTAAAAAATTGCATTCTACGCTTAAATTGAGCCAAGTGGGAAAAAGTGTTTGATTAGATTGGCTTGTACAAGTAAGAACTTAGTTGAATCAAGTATAATTGCCCTAAAAAATGAGGTCCAGAAGCTCGGAAGCCTCCTCGAATTCATCCAGCAGCTGCCGCGTCGTGTGTGGGTATGGATTAAAAGCAAAATTGACCACTTGTTGGTGGGATGACAACCCTGGAAGAAGATTTTATGGTTGTCCACGATGGCCGATAAGCTTTTGTTATTTTGTTGGATATTTTGTGGAGGACAATTGTGAAAATTCATTCAATTTCTGATGCTGTACAAATGTAATTGTATTACAGAGACCGGATAGATGTAAATATTTTGAATGGTTCGATGAACCAATCTGTGTAAGAGGAAGGAGCATCATACCTGGTTTGCTGAGAAAGATGAATCGAATGGAGGAAACAATTGAAAAAAAGCATAAAAGGGAAAAAATTCTAATTTGCATTATCTGCTTGTTAGCTATGCTTGTTATTGTATTAGTTGTTGGGGGAAAGAGTCGACATACAAAGGAGGGAAAGTTTATGCTCAGGTTGGAGTGAAATAATAGCTGGGCAGATGGCAGATTGTAAAAGTAGTATATGTAATGCAGTATTGGCCCTGCTTTTGTTTGTTTAACTGGGCGAATTGTTGTAATAGTAATGCAGGTTGGAGTAATAGCTGGACAGATGGCAGATTGTAGAAGTAGTATATGTAATGCAATATTGGCCTTGCTTTTGTTTGTTTAACTGGGCGAATTGTTGGTAATGAATGAAAATGTCTTACTTTTGACTTTGGCAATTTACTTGTGTTGCGTTTCCAGAAGAATACCAAGTCAGCAATAATGAATGAGAGATCCAGTTGTAAACCATTCAATGTGGACAAATTATCATCATTTCCATTTCAACAACTAAAATTAACATCACGTTTGCCACTTGTTTGTGGACCATAGACATAAACCAAAAGCTAATCTAATGCAACAAAAGACTAACATGTCATTGTCTATCACCAACAAAAGACTAATCTAAGGCATCTGCCAAAAGCTGGTCTACGGCAACAAAAGACTAACATGTCATTGTGTCATTGTCATGGACACAAAAAAATAGCAACAAAAGACTAATCAGCAACACTATTTCATTTTTTCCCCTTCAGTCCAGAATAACCAGCAACACTGCCAGCTGCAATATCCAAATGTCCAGACTTTATCTTGAGAGGGACATCATCCTTTTTTTTTCTTGGGTGTAAAGGCTGTCTATACTTCACTTGAGACCTTCTTAGGCCAAAAACCTCATACAAATTTGGTGAAGATGGAGCAGCTGCTGTGCCAATACCATCAACAACCTCATTTGGTGTAGTTGCATCCTCCTTCCCCTGATCCTTCATTTTCTGCAAAAGCAACAAAAACATAATGTGTGAAGATGACCAAATGCGGAAATAATCAAAATAGCAAAATCGTTTACTTTTTTTTTCCTATTGCAGCCTCCATTCTTTTCTTCTTTCTTTTCTGCAAAATCAATGAAACAAACTAGTAATAAGTTGAAGAATGATTGTAGTAACAGTAATATCAGAAAAATGCAAAACTAATATCTACCTTAACTACCGTGTCAACTAAGTTGTTCTCACAAATTTGGGGAGTACATGTGAGTGGTACTTCAGCTTCATTACATTCTCTGGAGTCATCTTCAACATTTGCAGAAGTATTCTCTGGAATTTGGGAGGCTGCTGGACCTACTTCAGTAGAAGCAGCATTCTGCTCATCCTTCCTAAGCTGGCAAGACCTGATATTGTGGCCTTTTTGCATGCAATATTTGCACTTGATGATTTGTCCAACTCTACTCATTTTCTTCTTGGTATACTGCTTTTTCTTTGCTTGCTCCTCTTCATCTGCATTTCTTCTTCTTTGTTTCTTTGGCCTTCCAACTGCTTTCTTGTACAGGGGGGGTTTTGGACCACTTACACCAATGTTCTCCCAATTTCTTTCTCCACTCATTGGAGACACACAGCCATCATAACACTTCAAGTATTTCTCCACTGTGTACCAGCTGGAAACAAACTGGATTGGATCCTTTTTTGCACTCCAAAGTGCAGATATAGCATGGGGATAGGGAATTCCTGTCAGTTCCCATCTCCTGCATGAACAAGATTGCTCCTTGATGTTGACAGCATAATGATCACCATATGGGCAGGAAACCTCATACAGATCATCACTTGACTTGAAAGGAAAGCATTGGGTGGCCTTCTCCATTCTTTTTTGTATTCTATCAACGATCCTAGAACAGTACACATTTTCTTTCCATCTTGATCTAGCGAAGTCTCTATTTTGCTGCATCCTTTGCATCAGATATAGCCTCAACAATTCCATCATTTCAATGATTGGTTTCTCCCTAGCATCGACTATTTTGCTGTTAAAGCACTCACACAGATTATTCAATAAAATGTCACATTTTGGATAAGTGCTAAAAAATGCTCTACTCTATTGAGCTGGGGGTTTATCATCAAACCACCTAGCTGCATCAATGTCAATTGCTGCCATTTCCTCCATTTTGCTGGAAAATTCAGCTGGTGTAGTTGCCTTTGCAGCAGTCCATGACGCTTTTCTGAGAGCTTCTCCTTTGAATCCAACACTTGAAAAGTTTGCATGCATGTGTTTCACACAAAACCTGTGAGCTGCATTTGGGAAAACAAGGTCACAGGCCTGAATTAGGCCTTTTTGCTTGTCACTCATGATTGTCAGCTCATAATCCCTCTCTATCTTTAAATCTTCCTTCAGCAATTTAAAGAACCATGCCCAATATTCTTTGTTTTCTCCCTCTGCTATGGCATATGCAACTGGATAGATGTTGTTGTTAGCATCGAATCCAACAGCTATCAATAGAACTCCTCCAACTGACCCTTTCAAAAATGTGCCATCAACTCCAATCAAAGGCCTACAACCATCTAAAAATCCTTGTTTCACTCCATTGAAACACACATACAGCCTTTGGAACCTCTGTTGTTGTGTTAGTGTGCTTGTAGATTCATCCACAGTCTTCAAAATAATGGAGCTACCAGGGTTGGATTTCTGAATTTCATTCATGTATGCTCCCAACTTGCCATATTGATCACTTTCACTGCCATGAATAATCTTGAAAGCCCTATGTCTAGCTCTATATGTTTGTTTTTTGGACAAAGAGCACTTATTTTCCCTCATTACTGTCTTCCTAAAGTGCTCCATATTCACCTTTGGATTAGTCCTAAACTCCTCAGTATATTTTCTACCAACCCATCCTGAATTTACTAGTGAATTGTCATAGGTAAAACCACATGTATGAGTTTCCTCAAATGTCTTGATTTGCACACTACCCTCATCTGCCAATTTTCTTGCATAAATCTCCCAATGGCAGCCTTCACTTCTACACTTAGCCCTCACTCTTAATCTATCCTGCTTCACAAATTTACATGGCCTACCTTGTCTAATACTATAATTAGTCACAGCCAATTTGCATTCTTTTATACTACTGAATAACATTTGTAATTTCAACTGTGGATTGTCCATGTCTTTTGGGTTGAACACAACATTTTCACTCCTATTTATTTCTTCATCTGATTCATGGACAATCTCAAAATCAGATTCAGAATCAGGTTCAACATCTATATCTTCAGGCATCACCAAACTGTCATCTTTTTCAATTTCGGTTGTCTTATTTTGCACATCAGTCTTATGGTGATCTACACCTAACCATTCTGCAGTGTCATCTACATTTTCATGGAACTCATTATCATCATCATCAGTCATATCATTCATACTATAATCCGAATCCACTGCAGAGAAGAAAGCTTCACTCCCTGAATCACATTCATTGTTTTTTTCCCCATCAGCTCCATTGCTTTTTCCTTCCCCTCTATGGTCATCATTAGCTGTATTATTCACTCCACAGCCATCAGTTCTTTCATCATCACTAATTTTATACGGATCATAGTCTAGTTGTTGAACTAAGATTTCATGGAATGAGACCTCAAGATATAGGATAATTTCCGTAATCAAACCAGCATTCGTCTTAATATATCCATTTAATTGTCTACTACTGTCTATCCTTATAAAGTTGCTGATTTCCCAATCCCAAACATAGTACACTTTATGTCCGTACACTCCACCAGCTTCAGTGAGTCTATCTATTTCAAAAATACTTAAACCTATGCTTTCTAAATAGTTAATGACACAAACATCTCCACCCTCATAATGTGGATGTGGGGTGTACGAGATCAGCCCGCCGTGGTGACACTTTAGTGTTATAAGTGTAGAACCTTGTTCTGATAAAAAAAAATTCACATACAAATCAATGAATCAGGCAAAGCAACTCAGAGTAGCAAAAATGTAACCAACATTGCGAACAGCTTGGACCCATCTTAAATATCATAATCGAAAATAGGGACCACATGCAGATTATTCTACCATATATGCTCCGACAAAGCCAAATAAAAATATTTAATTTTTTCACAAAAAAACAAACTCAGATTCTCACTCATACACCCACAATACAAATATCAGGGACCACATTGACATATTATAGCCACAAAAGTTGCTAAATTTACATAATTTATTCTGGTGACCAATTAATGTGAAAACCCTAGAAATTTACCGTAGGTTGGCGGCGGCTTATTGTTCAATTCTTTCTTCCGAATCGACATCACTCCTCCTATGCTGGCTTTAATCGCGATTCGTTAACCTCCAATGTACTGATTTCTAGATTCGAATGTGTAGTTGAAAGGCGGTAGAATGGAGGAGCGAGGAACGGGAAGATGAAATTGGGGAAATTTTGTTTGAGTTTGACTGTTTGACTGAGGTTTGTGTATCACTTAACGGCCACGCGCAAGGCACGTGACCCTCTCCGTCCAATTTCGACAAATTAACGTTTTCTGACCAAATGTGTCCAAAAAAAATTAATTCAGAGACCAAATGTGTACCACCTGAAAGTTGAGGGACGAAATGTGTCTATGACTTAAAGTTTGAGGACGAAAAATGGATTTTTCCCCTTTTAATCAAGGTACATAAGTTTTGAGGACGAAACTTTTTGTAAGGGGGGGGTAGAATGCAAAACCCACGTTTTTGTAAGGGGGTGAATGGCAATATGAGGCAATATGGCTTCTTTTAATGTTTTTAAACACGTACCATTAAGTGAATCGAATGAGCTTTTGATTTAGGGTTCAAATCAGTTCAATGCCGTCCAATTTTTTAATTCTTTTATTTATTATGTAAGCTGTGTGACTTTAAAATTAACAAATTTGAAAGTTTGGTTTTTTAACGAATTTTGATTGGTTCAATCGGTTATGATCATGTCTAATTGATTCAAATAATTATTTGGGTTGACTAGTGAATCGGATCATCATAGTTGGTTTGTGATTTAATCAGTTGAATTAGTTGATCCGGTCCGATTTTCAAAACTCTAGTTTCTTTGTCTAGATTTTAAGCTTCCATGTTCTTCTCTCTAATGAATCTTAATTTTAATGTAAAATATTTTTTATTCTAAAACAAGGCAAAAGCATCCCATGTATACTCACACAATCAGACTTACCTTTTAAATTTTTTGTGGCTTTGAAAATTTACAACTTAAATATTTTGAATATACAATAAAATATAATTTCTCAAAACAACTAACCATATGTACACGCTACAACCAATTTTTAAATTTTTTTTTTGGTCCTAAACATGAAGGAAAAACTTTTGCCTACTTCGTCATTATTCTTTAGTTGTGCATGACCCATTGAACATAACATTTTTGAAATAATAGTTTCCATACATAGATTTACAAGAAAAAATTGGGGTGTAAAAGCAAAAAGAATACTCCTTTTATTGGAACAACTTGTTGTATCAATGACTACAGATTTTATTGGCATAAAGTTATCAGTATTGCTGATTTCGTTTATTTATTTAATTTTAATTGGTTTCTAGAGATATTACTCTTGGATATGGATCTACATCTACATTGATTGGCACATTGATATGCTGCAAAATTCATTGTGTTATGAATAGTTGTCAAAATCGCGATCCGGATCGTAGGATCGGACGATCCTACGATCCGGATAACCAAAATCGATCCGGATCGTATTCAGAGTCGCAAATCATATTAATCTATGTAGGATCGTGTAGGATCGTAGCAGGATCGGTAGGATCGTGTAGGATCGTACGATCCTACACTTTTTTGTAAATTTGTGAAATACGAAGCTCCATTTTGCAAGTAAATGAAAATATTTGTGGTATATTTGTAATTTATCAAAGAATTGCAGCCTTTAATTGCAATTAGGAGCTTTTGGTAGGATCTTACGATCCTACGATCCGATTCTGTGAAACTAAAATCGATCCTATGTAGGATCCCGATTTTACAAACCTTGGTGTTATCCTGCTGACACTTTACTTTTATTCATTTTTCTACTAGTTCATGTTTCTTATGTAATAACTAAGACAGACCTCTACTGTGATACATAGACCATGCTGCTAGCATTAAAATGGAGATTATGATAGCTATAACAGAGTCTGGTAGATGAGAGCTGCATAGTTTCTTTTGGTTGTCTTTTCATTCTTAATTCTTCCCCCTCCCTCCCACTTATTTGGTACTTGAATATGTTAATTTCTATACACAGCTATGCATCTTGGACGTATGTTGTTATCTTTGTTCTACTTGGAAGGCCTATATGGGCCAGCTCCTATTGCAACAATGCAGTTGTGTTGCCATGATTGTGGTTAGTGAAAGTAAAACCTTTACACCTACAATCCATATTTCTACTAATTTGATTAGAAAAGGAAATATATGAGTTGATTAATCTAAAAAATAAAGAAGGTACAATTAATACAAATTTATATAAGGTAGGTCGTTAATAGATTTGTTAAAATTGACTATAGATAAGAAACTAATTAAAGAAGTAAAAAGGAAGGGAATTAATGGTTACAAAAAAATGGGAAAAAATAAAAATAAAAACACAAATATTAGAGATATCCACATGGTGAAAAGATATATAGTCCAAAATGGGAAAATTAACCCCAATTGGCAAAATGTTCAACACACAAGACTATACCTGGCAATTAGGCAGGTTGGGCGAATTGATATTGGGTTTTCATTTAAATGGGTTACACCCAACCCGTCCAACTTTAGATTGGGTTAATTTTGGATTGAGTCATATTGGGTTATCTCAAACCCATGACCCAAATATGACCCGATATATTAAATAATAGATTTTGATACATAAACTCGCTCAAATATATTTTCACATACAAAAAAAAAATTCACACACATAAATACATTTTCACATAGATAGATATATTTTCACATACTCACTTTTTAAGTTCTTTTGAAATACGTTGTTATTTTTACACATACAAACACACTAATATACTTTCACAAATACACACACATACTAACTGTTTAAAGTACTTGGACCCAATCACACTTTAAAGAAAGTTATAAACTGAAATTTTGACCCAAAAAACAAACACAAAAGAATCATGCATGATAACACATCTGAGCTGTTGTAAAATGGAGAAATTAGAAACATCTAAACAATACACACATTAAGGCGCGTGTATCTCACCTTGGGCTACCATTGGATTTGTATTGTGTAGCAATTGGACACCGTTATGATCTTATGTTCCCAGTGCACACAACTCACAAACACCAACATTTAATAGTCATTAGGTTGCATCCCATCGAGCCGTTACAAGACTTTAGCCATATGAGATTCCCACTTGCTAAAACTAAAAGCCGACATGCGGATATGATCTTGTTTGGATGGTCAAGATTTCGTGCACTGGGGTTACACACTTACACCTGATTATACGATCTGTGGGGCCCCACATATTGGGGAAGTCGTTGACTAAACAGATCAACTCCTGCGTGCGTGATCATGCATTTTGTGTTTAATTTATTTATTTATTTTTTAATTTAAGTTGGGTAATGGGTACCCAACATAAATACCCAAACCATCCAAAATATGTATGGATTTTTATTACCCAATCCAAAATTGACCCAATACCCAACTTACCCAACCCAACCTCTCAAATTAGTGGGTGGGTTGGGTGGATTATTGGATTTTGGGTATAATTGCCAGGTCTACACATGACAAGTATTAAATTGCGTTTGCGTTGACTAGATCAAAGTACGTTAACGAATTTACAGATTGAGAGTTTGAGGTGCCATCTTCTTCGTGTTTACTATGTATTTCAAGATGTAACTTAGATAAAAGGTTGAATGTTTTATATCTTACTATTGCTTTCCTATTCGATAGATTGATACAAACTCTTAATATATGGTACATTTGTCATAAATTACATGAAAAAGACATTATATTAATATTTCCTATTTATGATGTCTATAATTGATCAAATCATTGAGATGCATAATCAACACTCTTTCCTTCTTTAAAACAAGAAAAAGAAATTCAAAGAAAATACACACCAACAGTTGTTTGGGTTTGCAAGATGTTTCAATTTGAAATATGCAAAAAGAATTTTCATGATGACTAAATGGTTTGATGAGATTATCATATACATTGGTCTTACATCAGTGGTAGGATGTGGTTTAGTTTGTTAGCTACTTTACAAGAACTTGTTTAGGGACTTCAATTTTTTCTCGGGTGGAGTATAATTGTTTTGAAATTAGAGGTGAAAGTCTTGATATTTTCAAGGGCAGACAACATGGTTTTTGAAATCATGGGGGTTATGGACTTACGGTACTCTAGCTATCAATTCTAAAAAAGAATATTGCTTTTAATTTTTTTTTTTACCATGAGAAAGAACTGCGCCACTCTATCCTAAACTATGTCATCATTTCCATTAAATATAATACTTGTAGTGTAAACAAAGATAATAGTATCATAAAAAACTAAAAAGATGGTAGTATCATACAATTTACAAAGTTGATTCATTCAATACTACGTCCATAAAGCTCCAAATTCTATGTTTTCACTGTGAGGATCTCAGAAATGATAATCCCGTCAATTACAATTGTTGAATGTGAATTTCACATTCCTTATTGAAATTCTAAAGGTATATCAAAAGTAGACAATTCAAATATGTAGATACAAAAGTGAGAAACGCATTCAAGAAGAAACAAAGAAACAACGAATAACACTAACATAGATTCCAATGTTAAAATAATTCTTAACTACAAATTTTAGACAAGATAATATGACACCAATTACTCCACAAACCTAATGAATTTCACCTCATTTGAGTTATTCATTATAATGTATATTAATTTTTTTAAATAATTTACTTCCAATGCATGTAGTTATTGTTAATTATATCGAATCATCTAGACAAATCTCATTTGTATTACTTAATTAACAAAATATGTAGTGATGAAACCGCATGACAGAAGGTAGAATTTTAAAGATAAAAAGATTCCAAGTTGAACTATTAGCTTGATGTAACAAGATTAGTGTAATAGTATCATCTTAATTACATGGTTTTAGTTTCCTATCATATTTGATTATCTTCCACTTGTCAAATATGATGTCCCAGTAGATATTCTAATAGTACACATATTTGAATTTCATATGTATTCTAGTGTTTGACTTGGATCTATATCTGTTAGGGGATATAATGAGGTAAATTGACCTTTTACCTATTTTTGTTGTTGTTGGAATTTCAGAATATGGCCATATACATTCCTTTCAACTATATATATACAGACACACTAGTTGAATTTGGGACTAATAAATGTGTGTCAATATGCTCAAGGCTGTGGATAATAGTAGAGTTAGAGTGAAATATTTGTTTAATGGATATTAAAACATAAAGATTATATACTTGTGACGACCCCACCTCCCCCTAGGGTGTACTCAAGGGTTTGGCGGACCGCCTGCCTATCTCTCGCCAAGACTTACTCACTCACTCAATCAACTCTCAAGATTAATCATTCAAGCCTCCAAAATAATATTTAAGTTCTATAATTCAACCAAAATGCAAACTTATTTACAACCCAAAAGCCAAATGTATGATACAACGTCAAATGTCAAAATACATCCTATCAACCAAGAGTACAAGTACAAGAGGGTTATACACTCTAGGTCACACTTAATTGCTCCAGACCTCCATTCCTGTAAGGAAAACAAAAACTAAAGGATTGAGTTAAAAGCCCAGTGAGGTTCCTAAACAAGCAATCAGGTAGAGAAATCATAGAACTATGGTATTTAACAATTTGAACACTTTGCACAATAATAAACAGTCATTGAAGAAATAAACATTCATTCATTGGAAGGATACGTGCTCATTTGGAGCCATTCATTCAGTTGCCAACCATTTCCCTTATTCCTCCGTCATTTCAAAACATTTAACTGTGAAAACTCCTTCAGTATTCATTGTCACTCATTCATTGATTTCATTGCATTGAATTCACTGGCCAGTTCTCCACCAGACTTCGTGGTAATACTCGAGTATACCAAACATTGTTCTAGGGTCACCAGCCGCTCGATCGAGCCCGCTTCTGGCTCGAGTTGACTGGCAACGAAGGGCAAGGGCCTAGTTCAGCCAAAGGCTTACATTCATGCACAAGTAACGTTCAATCACTTGATCATTTAAAATTCACATTCACTTAGGTCGAGTGCGATAAAGTACACACTCGCCCATTGAAAATCCATTTAATAGTCATTGGAAAGCATTTAACATTCAAACAATCACTCACAGATATTCACATAGTCACTTATTACACAAACATGCAAGGAACACTCATTACGGTACAAGTTCAAGTGTTCGCCTCATGTGCACTTTCGACCTCACCTACATGTCCTAAAATCACATTTATAAAGTGCCATGAGATCCACTATGCCAAGTCACATTATTCCAAAAGAAAAATCAAGCTCAAAATGGTTCAACAACTCCAACTTGAAATTGGAAGTGAAAGTAAGGACAATTTTAAGAAAACAGAATTTTTTCCAGTTTTGCATGATGCTATTTGAAAAATCATATCTCAAGCTTCTTAAGTCTAAAATTTATAAAATTTATACCGTTGGAAAATAGATTCAAAGGGTTACAATTTCTCAGAAGACACCTTTACAAGATTCTGCCCACAAGTCAGTCAAAATCCAATGTCAAGCGGCTGCTTTATTCAGTAGAAAGATAGAATAGGAATGGAAATTTAGTCAATTTTGGAAGATTCATAGGAATTGAGAAAAATTCTTAAAAGATCTATGAGTCTAGTTTCCAATGCAATAAATGGAACTCAATTTGAATTTTTCTACACCAAGATATAGCAGATTTCCCAAGACTGCTCAAGGTCTCCTGCGGAAAAATTTTCAGCAGCACTTCTCTTTATTTTCCCTAATTTCCATCCATTTTCAAGGCTACAATCTCATAGTATAACAGCCCCAAATCAAGCTCACAAATTATAGGAGACAATTGGTACATATTTTAGGTAGCAAAGACTAACCAAATTCAACATATACTTGATATATAAACAAATATACCCAAGCTGAAATTTTGAAACCCTAAGCTGGAAAATTCTACCAACTTCACAAATTCATGATATCTTCCATATTCAAGTCATCTATCCAATAAAATGCAACATAAGAAAGGGAAGGAGAGTTTATTAGCTTAATACCTTCAAACCTCAAGGAAAAATACAAAACCAAGGCTGCCTATGCAAAATCACTCCACCTCAAGCTTCCTTGTCATCTTGTTGCACCTTTATTCGGATTAGATTTGTGGTTCTTGTTGATTTCTCTCCGAATCTAGCAAAACCCAAGATGGAATTTGAAGTTTCTCCTCTCTTTTCTCTCTGTCTCTAGTTCGGCCAAGAAAGGAGTAAAATGAAGGGATTTTTGGTGAAATTTGCAAGATAAGGACTAGAGGTTACATTGGTCAAAGAATGCCTTGATTGCTAACACTTGGCTTTCCCTCAAATTTCCTTTATTTTGCCTTCTTTTCCCCTCTTTTCTAGTAAAAAATTTTGGCTATCCTAATCTAAAAATGGAGGATTTTTGGTTGAAATGGAAGCTTACAAAAGATAAGAGGAAAGCTTAGTCTTGGTCAAGTCTTAGTCAAACTTTGCAGGCTTGTTGACAATTGGCAAGCCAAGTTTTTCCCCCTTTTTTTTTCTTTTCTTTCCTTTTCTTGATCAAACAATTTGGCCAACCCTTGGGAAATAAAAACAAGGAGATTAGGGAAAAAAAATATTGATCAAGTGATGTCCTCCACCGGTAACAAACGGTGCACGTCGATTCAAACCTATTTTCTTAACTCTCTTATACTTTTATCTTAACTTATGATTCACTAACTTACTCTTAGCACTTTTTAACCACATACTTCCTCTTACTTAATACCCGCTCTTATCCACCAAATTTAGTGCACACACCTCACAAATCGATCACACTACCAAAAGGCACCAAAACCCTAACTTACTCTAACTTTAAAAATAAAAGTAAAACTCTTGACTCAACTAATGAAATCACCATGAAATTTAGGGCTAGTAAATAGTTAAATAGTCAAGTATAGAAATATAGAAGGAAATATAAATTAATGTTTCAAAAATGGGAGCAAATTCTAAAGGAATTTTCGGGTTCTCACAATACTTGTCATTCTAAGTGATAAATATCAGTAGGCTTTGAACAAGTATAATTTTTCTTATCTTGTAATTATGATGGAAGACAGTTGTCAAATGTCATTTGTAGTTAGATGTTAGTAAAATTAGTATAGAGCATTACCAATTTTTAATTAATCATAATCAAGTAGAAAATATTAACCTATCTGTTTGTTGTTTAAATGATGAAACTGGGTATGAATAGATCATTATTTAACCATATATTTTTGGTAGTTTTATCATGAGTATGGTTTTTGAAGTCGTACAGAATTTTTCTGGGTTGTAGTTTTTTCTAACTCTTACTACATTAATTGTAGTTTGGAATCGTTGTGCTATTCTCGCGATTCAATTATAAGTATTGTTTTTAATAGTTGTATTTGTGATATATTAAATTATTTTTTATTCTTATAATAATTGCCAGTTTCTAACTATGATTTTTTTATAGCTATTCTTGGTGTTGTAATTGTGTTCCTATTATAAATTTTTGTTTTTAATTTTTTTTAGGTGTTTCATTGGCTACGCAGCAAGAGACCATTATCATGTATAATGTGGGTATTCCACAAGTTGCTGAATTGAGGCTATGGCATTAGTCATTAGGAGAAGATGGAGCTAATTGATTTGGTGTAATTAATGGTTGATATAAAGGAGTAATTCATTTGTGTATGTTGAAGTTTCGTTGCCTATGAGATTAAGATTATAATTAGGATTAATCTTTTATACACTGATAGTGCATACACTATCACCATTGGATGTATGACAACTCATCTGAATTGAAACTTAAAATCCAAATTTTGCTAATGTGTTATGCATCTAACCGTGATAGTGTATACACTGTTGATGTATATAAGATTTACTCAATTAATTAAAAGTTTAAGTTTATAACTTGTAAGTTTACTATATATAATGAGAGTAAATATTTAGTGTTTGCATTTTTTTTTAAAAAATGATTAATTCTCAAAAGATAGGTATTTACACTATATTTACAATGACATGTTGGTAAGAAAAATCAGCGAAATTTGAACAGTCAGAAAATTTTGATATTTAACTTTGTATATTATATGAGTAGTTGAGCAACTATACGATATATATTATGACTCTAATAAGCTATATTAAGAAACTAATTCATATCTTTTGTTAAATTAGTGAATGCCATTATCGAAGTGGCCTTGTTTGGAAAATCAATTTTCATCGAAAAATTTTTACGTTTTTCATGAACACATTTTTCAATCACTTTTTTATCCCACATATATCAAATCACTATAGACATTTTCTATAAAAACTTCAGAAAATTGCAATTCACAAATCTAATGTTGAATTATTTGCATTATATGAAAAGCTAAGCACCTAAATAATTCATGCTATGCTGGGGATAAATTTGTTTAGGATTGAATGAATGTCGAGCTTAAGTGTTGGATATTGTTTATGGTAGCCCGCAATGACTATAAACTCATGTAACACTCAGCAATACTAAAAAAAAAAATGGACTTCAACTTGATAAACAAAACAAAGCAAATACACATCAAGTAAAAAGATTTATTTTATAAATAAATTACCACATGCAGCAAACTAAGCTAATATAGAGCAAAGCACAAAAATGAAATGCAAAAAAAAAAAGGTAGTAAACAAAGTATTATCCCTTATCAAATGACACACCGACAAAACAAACAACCAGCTAATATCCCAAGGCCAACAAACAAGCAAAAAAAAATAAAAATTAAACCACCAAACACAAACATTAACTAAAAACAATGATAAATTCAAGTAAATAGTACAAGTAATACTAAATTAACAATGAAAACAAGAAAGTACCTATTCAAACAAGCCAATAAATAAGGGGGAAAATATTCAGCCAACCATCACAAAAAACTGCAAGTGCAAAAATTGATTATATCCCATGATAAAGAGCCAACAAGTTTAATAAACTGAAAGAATAACGAAACTAAAAAAAAAAATAAAGACAGAGTAAATCAGATATAGGTAATTGACAATCAAACTAAAAAAAAAAAATTTCGAAGTCCCTGATGCGACTTAGCAAATCCATGATTTATGTTTCATTTTTCATTAAAACCACCAAAACAAAAACTAAAATTGTACAAGGAATACCACGATGAACCCAAGTAAATAGTACAGATGATACTAAGTTGAACAAAACAACAACTTCCCAATCCAATAAGCTGAATAAGCTAACAAAATAATAGATCTCTCTTTTTTTTTGGTGAAACCAAAATAATAGATCAGCAATAGGACAAAAGGCATATTTGTGACTCAGCAGTCAAAACAAGGAATCACTGATC
This sequence comes from Coffea eugenioides, assembly GCF_003713205.1. NCBI lineage: Eukaryota > Viridiplantae > Streptophyta > Magnoliopsida > Gentianales > Rubiaceae > Coffea > Coffea eugenioides. Next base: position 38,834,716 of record NC_040038.1, read on the forward strand.
CTAGCAACCCCAACAAACAAGGGGTTGTACGTTCAAAAACTCACTAAATTCCATGAAAAGGAACCAATAAATGCAATAAGCCCTGATCAAACAAACAAAACAAAGAACAACACAAAATAAACTATTATAGACAAAGAAATCAGTAAATAAGTCATACAACTAACAATCAAATAATAAATAGCTGAAGCAACTAACAACTAGATAAAACCATTACGCTTTGGCATAGTAATCACCAAAAAGAGACTAAATCCCTTTTTGAACTGTAGGTCAGGGTTCGAACCTTACTTACAGTGAAAAAATTTTAAAGGAGACCTCAAAGTATTCTTTTGATCTAATCAGGTCTATATACTTGCTAGTCTCCCTGCAGAAAAAAAAAAAAAACTAACAACCAGATAAAAAAAAACCAAATCAACACATGCACCACCAACTAAGTATATTTATAAACAAAATGCATTCATAAAAGTCAAACAAACCACCAAAAAGTACCAACCGGATAAAAAAAAACCCAAATCAACATGCACCAGTAACTAAGTATATTTATAAACAAAATGCATTCACAAAAGTCAAACAAACCACCAAAAAGTACCAAACACTTCTGAGCAAAGCCAATTACCAGCAATCAACTAACAAAACAACAACAAAGCCCCCAAAAGTTAATAGCTAATACCAAAGCAGTAAAATCAGCAAATAAAGACAAACATAAGACCATACTCACGAGTCAAAGAAACACCACCAGACAAACGCAGTGCAATTCTTGAACCAAAGAACACCAATGAAATTTTCTGTGCCAAATGCAATTTAAAGACAAGCAATGGATAACAACAGAAGAAAGATATAATTAATCAAACTATCCAAGTATTTTGATTGAAAGTCTGCGGACCAATTTGATCATGATGAATGATGGCTCATTTTCATCGTCTTACTAATGGACCACGACCTAATACTATACAACTTATATAAAATCTCCATTAATTCCAGTGGCTAACCAACAATATATGATCAATTATTTTAGATGACTTATTTTACATAAAGTTTACTTGGAGGGAAGGAGGGCTGCTCTCTAGTGTATCTGGTTAAGCTCTAGAATTAGCTAACAATTCTTATGAACCATATCTAAGTTATTCTACCGTTTTGAAAACTAGACCAGATAGGCTGGTTTGACCGGTTGAACTCTGAACTGCTCATGACTTATTATACATATAGTTTAATTAGAGGGAAGGCAAGCTGCTCTCTAGTTTATCTAATTAAGCTCCATAACTAGCTAATTGTATTTCGGAACTGTATCTAAGTTAATCCAAGTGTTTTGAAAACTGGATCAGATTAGTCGGTTTGACCGATTGAACTGTGAACTGGTCATGGTACGATTCGTTTCATTAGTAATTTAGAAAATCATTGGAATCAGTCAAACTCGATCAAAAATGAGTTGAACCAGTCAAAATGCGTAAAAATATTGGACTTTTCAACTGGTTCATACTAAATTTTCTTTTTTTTTTTAATTTTATAAGTTTTCCAATTTACATAATAAATAAAAGAATAACAAAAAAGAAGAATAATTGAACCATATTGAACCGGTTGAACTAGATTGAACCATGAACTGGAAGCTCATCCGATTCAATTAATAGTTTGGGTTAAAAAACATTGTCCTTTTGTCCAAATTCGGAGTTATTGATTGTCCAAAATAATTTATTGCAAGCGAAAAATTTTCGCTCGCTATTACATAAATTGCAATGAATAGGTTGAGTAGTTCAAAATAATTTGTAGAAACAAAATCTTATCCTAAAATATGCACGATTAGTTAAATTAAGGCAAAAATATGTAGTATCAGATAAGTTGTAAAGAAACCCAGACGTCAATTGATTAAGTTATTATAGAAACCGAAAATGTGTCTTGTATTCAAATAATTGTCGAGCCAATTATGCGCACCAATTTGTTATGTCCCGGATTCATTTTTTCTATGCTGTATAGGTGAGAGGTCTAAAAATCGGGATAATTTAATTGTACTCTTTTCTTCTGTATCACTCAATTTATCTCTTTCTTCTTTTAGGATCCAAATTTTGATACTCTCTAGGCATTAAAACTTATATCAGGCTTTCAGTCCAAACCTCACTTTGAGTATCCACTAACTACAATATGTCTCCAGTATTTCCGAAGGAAAAAAAAAATTACAGGTGTAGTATTAGTATTAGTGGGCGGACAAGACAGACAAGTCGAAGCAGAAAATGGTGTTGGTCAATGACCGGCCGCTGCGTGACGGACAATTCAACGCAGAGGAGCCAACCCCACTTCCAAAATTCTACTAGTACCAGCCAGTTACCTCAATTTGATGAAGGGATAATTTCATAAACCTCCCCTTAGGGTTTTAGCTATTTCACTTAATTCCCTTGATATTTTAAAAATTATACTTACCTCCCTTAATTTGACATTTTGATAACCAAAACTTAAAATAGAGTGAAAAATTTAATGAATAAAGTTTAATTTGTTCTTCTAAATAATTATAAAGTAATTTAGCACAATTATAAAAAAAGGATCAAGTTCTTCATATGATATTTGTTATTTAATAATCAACTATAGCAATAAATCTTTTGCTATAATAGGCTGTTTTTTATAGAATTTTATTGGAGGATATAGATTCCTTTTACAATAGAGAAGAAAGTGTTATTTTTTTTTTTTTAAAGTTTGTGGACTACTTTTTTAATAAAAGTTTATGGACTGGCTTAGTGATAGAACTATCATAGTTTGGTAGTAATTTTGGGGTATTTGTTTTTAATTATTATTGATTTATTCTTGATTTTGATACAAAAAAAGAGTTACAAAAAAAATGGATGATGTTCACAATTATCAAAAAAAAAAATTACTAGTTTAACATTTGATTTGGATAGATATTAAGGACAACATTGATAATTCTTCTATCCTTCTAATGAAATATAAGAGAAATGAATAAGAAAGGAAAAGAACAAAAAAATTATAAAATCCATCCTTTGCATAAATATGACAACAAGAGAGTTTTATTAAAATATTAAGATTAGTATTGTCATTTTAAATGGATAAGGGAAGTAGGTGTAATTTTTAAAATTTTAGGAGAGCCAAGTGAAATTATTAAAAACGTCAGGAGAGGTTTCTGAAATTACCCCTTTGAGAATTCAACCAAACGGAAAGTTCGTTGTTTAGTTGGTGTTTCATATTGGAGTTGGCTCCAAAGTCATCAAAGAGAATAGGAAAGGAGCCCGACAAGAAACGCGTAGAACGACCTCAATCTCGTACAAATCCATGGACTGAGAACAAACAAAACGCGCTTCTCCCTGTTTTACTTTGACCGCCAGTCCTCTGTTACTAACTTCTTCTCATGATCACTTGTCTGGTTGCGTCTGCTTTCATTTTCCCCTTTTCTACCAGTCAGACGCAGTCCAGCCAAACCAAAATGCAATTTCTGGTATGAAACCACAAGGCTGAAATGTCGTCAGGTTGATGGGTTATAAGCTCTTTGCCTGTCCCATTTTCGAGCTCATGGGTTTCTCAAACAACTGTATCCAATGAGGATTCTTCTCTTTCCTTCGCTTTTCTTGATACCCTTACTCCAAATTTTATCAGTTAGACATGTTGTTCTCTTGGCCTCTGGTCAATGTCTTGCAGATCAGAGGTCCCTGCTGCTGGAACTGAAGAACAGTCCCACGTTCAACTCCACGAGTTCAACCAAACTGGCGCGCTGGAACAATAGCAAGGACTGTTGCCTTTGGGATGGGGTAGGATGTGATAGATTGGGTCATGTGATCAGGCTGGAGCTTGATAACCAAACCATTTCTGGACTACTGGAGAATTCGAGTAGTCTGTTCAATCTTCGGTATCTTGAGAGATTGAATTTGGCTTTCAACAGCTTCAGCTCTACTATTCCCACCGGATTATTTAAACTTACAAATCTGACATACCTGAACTTGTCTGGTGCTGGTTTTGTTGGGCAAATTCCGCGGGATTTGGCTAGTATGAGCAGGTTGGTTACTCTTGATCTCTCAACCCGTTTTCCTGGAGTTCAGCCACTGGAAATGGAGAATCCAAATCTACAAACACTTTTTCAGAACCTCTTGGAGCTCCAAGAACTTTACCTTGGTGGTGTCAATATTTCTGCTGAGGGGGGTGAGTGGGGCAATGCCTTATCATCTTTACTCAATTTAAGAGAAATCAGCTTGTCCAGCTGTCGTCTTTCAGGTCCTATCAGCTCATCCATTTCAGAGCTCCACTCACTCTCAATCATCAATCTTAACAACAACAACCTCTCAGCTGCAGTTCCAGACTTCTTTGCAAATTTCGCGAATTTGACATCATTAAGTCTCAGCTCTTGTAATCTGCTGGGAGAATTTCCAAAGAAGATACTCCGGTTGCCACTGCTGCAGGATATAGATTTGTCAAACAATAACTTCATTACAGGCACTTTGCCGCGGTTTCCCGAGAGTGGATCTCTCAAGACAATAGTGATTAGTTCTACCAATTTTTCGGGTTCATTACCAGATTCCATTGGTGTCCTTGGAGATTTGTCAAGGATAGATCTGTCAAATTGCAATTTCACAGGACCGATTCCATCAACAATGGCAAATCTCACAGAACTGGTTTATGTGGATTTGTCAAACAACCAGTTCAACGGTTTAATCCCGTCATTTGGGATGTCCAAGAACCTCAATCACTTGGACCTCTCTCGCAATGATCTAACAGGCAACATTCCTTCCGCTCACTTTGAAGGCTTTGCAAATCTTTCCTTTATTAACTTGGGATATAATTCCTTCACTGGAAAAATTCCACCATCTCTGTTTGCTCTTCCATCCTTGTGGAAACTCCAGCTTGCCAACAATAATTTCATAGGCACAGTCGAATTTCCCAGTGCATCCTCCCCTTTCTTAGATACACTTGATTTGAGTGGCAACCAACTTAATGGTTCAATTCCAATGTCCATTTTTGAACTGCAAAGGCTCAATGTACTCTCACTTTCTTCCAACAGATTTAATGGCAGTTTGCCACTTCAAATTATAAACGGGCTCCGAAACCTTACAACACTTGATCTTTCTTACAACAACTTATCAATTGATGCAAGCAGCGGTAATTCAACCGTGTCCACCTTCCCTCAGCTCAGTGTACTGAAATTAGCTTCTTGCAACTTGCAAAAGTTTCCAGGGCTAAGAAACCAGTCCAGGATGATCTATCTAGACCTTTCAAACAACCAAATTGCTGGAGAAATACCTAGATGGATATGGGAAGTTGGTGACGGAAGTCTTCAATATCTGAACCTTTCCTGCAATCACCTAGTGGATCTCCCCATGAATGCCACTATGCCCAATCTGTCTGTGCTTGACTTGCATTCTAACCAACTTCAAGGTGAGTTTCCAAAACCACCAGAAACAGCTATATATGTGGACTACTCAAGCAATAAGTTCAGCAATTCCATCCCACAAGATATTGGGAACTCTCTTATTTTTGCTGTTTTCTTTTCTATTTCAAACAACAGCATTTCCGGAGTTATCCCTCGGTCCATATGCTATGCAAGTTACCTCCAAGTTCTTGATTTGTCTAACAATGTTTTGAGAGGCAGCATACCAGACTGTCTATTCTACAAAATGGAGAATCTCGAGGTTCTGCAGCTAGGGAGAAACAAACTGGGTGGTATCATTCCAGATAAATTTCCAATTAACTGTGTTCTCAAAAGTTTAGACCTTAGTAAAAATGTTCTAGAAGGACGGGTTCCAAGATCCCTGGTCAATTGTACATCGTTGGAAGTCCTCAATATTGGCAGCAATAGAGTTGAAGATACTTTCTCCTGCATGTTAAAGAACTTGGCTAGTTTGCGGGTACTAGTTTTGCGATCCAACAAGTTCTACGGAAACCTCAGCTGTTCATTGGCCGATGATAGCTGGCAAAACCTTCAAATCATTGACCTAGCTTTCAACAACTTCAGTGGCGCTCTATCCCCTAAATGCTTCTCTAATTGGAGAGGAATGATTAGCCATGTAGAAAATGGGCAATCAGCACAGGACCATCTGCATTTTACTGTCTTGAAGCTTAGTAACATATACTATCAGGAAACTTTGACGGTAACGTTCAAAGGACTAGAGCTGGAGTTTAGGAAAATTCTGTTGATCTTCGCATCCATTGATTTTTCAAGCAATGTTTTTGAAGGAAGCATCCCAGAGACAATAGGAGAACTCAGAGCACTTTATCTTCTCAACTTATCACATAATGGTCTCACCGGCACAATCCCAAAATCAATTGGGAACTTGACCCAGCTTGAATCACTAGACCTCTCAATGAACCGGCTAAGTGGAATGATACCAGTAGAGATTGCCAATCTGACATTCCTCTCATCCTTGAACCTATCCTTTAATCAACTCCTTGGAAGTATCCCCTGGGGGCGCCAGCTTCAAACGTTTACCGAAACTTCTTATGAGGGAAACAAAGGGCTGTGCGGCCCCCCTTTGAACTTCAACTGCAAGGGCAATAACCATGCTCCGGTGCCTTCCTCTGTAGATGCGAATTCAGTGATTGAGACTGGATTTGATTGGCAGTTCATATTCACTGGTCTGGGTTTTGGTGTTGGAGCAGCAGTTATCGTTTGGCCACTAATTGTCTGCAAGGAAGGGAGGGACTGGTCCGATAAGCATGTAGAAAGAATTCTGCTGCTGATTTTTCCAAGATACAGGTTCTGTTACACCAGGTATGATGAAGGAAAGGTAAACGCAGTGGAGAAGTCGGAGGATGAGTTCCTGGACGACACAGAAGATTCTGATGGAGATGAATTCGAGCTAGAACACGAGGCATTTGGAGGTAAGTATTGTGTATTCTGCAGCAAACTTGACGTTCACAAAAAGAGAGCCGTACACAATCCAAAATGCACCTGTCATACTTCGCCCATATTTTTTACTTCTCCAACGTCTTCTTCCTCTTTGTTAGTTCTGTATCATCAACATTTTTGACATTTTTATTCTTTTTTCAATGTTATTGTACATAAAACACACAGCGCATTTCAACCCTTGAACGGGGATGATGACTGTATGAAAATTAAGAACTCTGAACATTAATTAAATCTTCCCATGGATATGTTTCATCCCGCATGGTGGCAGAAACAAAGATTAAAGAAGTATTAATTTTTTTAAAGGTTAAAAAAATATTACTAGATAACAAAGGAAGCCAGACCCGCTAAAAGCACTTTCTCTGCTTAATCAAGATACCGAGAGAGATTGAGACGTAACGTTTGTGAAACGGATTCATCTTTTAACATTCGGCCACAGAGAGCGAGACCATAGATCAGCAAATAAATTTCTGCGCCTTTTCTTCTCGACTTGTCGTAGTACTAAGAAAAGTAGGAAGCATCAAGTTGAAATACTTGGGGAAGAGTTAGGTTAGGTGGTAAGGTGGAAGAGATCGTAAGCAGGAGGTTTAAGTTCCAAACCTCCCACTTACCAAAAAAAGAAAAAGGTGGTAACACACTTTCGGTTCAACATTTCTGATTATCCAAGGAAGACGAGGTTTAACAATCTGGGAAGTTGAGATCCCTACAGATTGCTCACGGTCTTGGAGGGGCATATTTGATGATGAGGGATGAAATTCAGCCCCTTATTAAATATATTGTTGTTGGTAATGGGGAAGCAATCAATTTCTGGTACGATCATTGGCACCCATTGGACCCCTCTACCAGTATTTTTCTGAAAATCTTTCGCATAACCTTGGCTTTTGCAGATCTGCCTCTGTATCTAGATTTATACAGGGTGGAGAGTGGAAATGGCCTAAGGGAAAGGAGAACAGCTGAAGTGGAAAAAACTTATGCAAGAAACACCATCTTTATGCCTTGTCAAAGCAGCAGTGATGAGGTATATTGGTTCGCTAGCGGTTCTGGGAAGTTCACACTAAAATCAGTTATGACCAAACTCAGGAATGTAGGCGACAAGGTTCGGTTATGACCAAACACTCAGGAATGTAGGCAACAAGGTTACTTGGCATAAATTTGTGCGGTGAAAGGGCACTGTTCCGAGATTTTCTTTTATTATTTTTTAAATTCTTTTAGCAGGGTTGAGGTGGGATTTAAGAAGCGAGGAGGGGATAAGAGGATTAGAATCCAAAATCTCTACGTTTTGGGACCTCAACCTTAACCAGTAGACCAAAGTCTCTTTCGTATGATTTTCTTTTATTACTCGGATACTATGTCACAGGAAATTGACCACCAAAGACAGACTCAAAGCTTGGGGGGGGGGGGGGGGGGGGGAGGTATGCAGTTGTCTAATGATCAATGTGAACTGAACTATTTAACAGAGCTAGCAGAAAAAGCAATGGAACATCTCTTCTTTGCTTGTTTGACATTGGCAGAAGTTATGTTTCATAGCCCATGGGAGATTAACTTGGCAGGCAGAACTTAAATGGATGAGTGAGCACTGTCATTCAAATTCGTTTGTTGATCAAGTCAGGAGATTGGCTTTGAATGTTGTGGTCTATCAATTGTGGAGAGTTAAGAAACTCGGCTTTGAGTTTAGCAGAGACATCTTTCAATTGGAATTTAGCTTTGAAACTCGGCTTGCCTCGTATGTGTTTTAATTTATGATTGCCTGTGTATTCAATAGTATTTAGTAGTGTGTAGTTAGAATCTATACATTCCTGTGTATATAAGCTTCCATGTTCAGTGGATGTATCCTTTGAGTTTGGTTTTCTTCACGATGTTGGTGGGCAAGTCAATGTAATCAATGCCATACAAGCACTTCCAAAGTTTCCAACAGGTCTAATTGCATTTTAGGTCCATATTGGTCAGACGATTGAACAATTTGACTATCAAATCCTGCAAAAAATTGCTTTAAGTGGTTCTTCAACTAATACAATTCTGAAAATTTTAGACAAAACTTGTGGATCACTTTGACTAGATTCCACTAGGAAAAAGTCTACAAGAAACGAACAATTGTTTTCTTCGGAAAACTTAAGAGAACCATGTCACCTTGTGACTACTATCCTTTTTTTTTTTTTTTTTGGTAATAAAAATTGGAGAGTGGAAGAAAAAAACTAGGGTATCGGTGAAAAAGTTGAAAGATAATCTGTTTATTTATCTTCAATGGGTGAGAGTCATAAAAAATTAAGAGTGACTTAAGGGACTAACTATTTTTTTCTAGGAACAGTTAAGGCATTAGCTTGCTCAGCTGCAAACATCCCTTGTGGCATTTGTTTCAGTTTCATGCTTATTGTTTACTTAAAGATGTAACTGAACAATTATTATTTGTCATTAGTACCAACTTAAAAGAGGAGGGTCAGTTGGGATATGGTTGAGGTTGCTGTCTTAATGAGATGTAGATCAAGCAAAGAAGTGTCAATTGTTAATACAAGTACATGATTCATCTTTGCATGTACAGGAATCAGGATCCTGGCCAAATATTTTACCTACATCAAAAGTGCTTGGTATCATAAAAATCTGGTAACATGGAGTATAAAATAAGTTACCAAAATTGGCCTATTTCTATTTGCAATCAAGACTTGAAAAATCCAAGGCAATGAAATAGGGTGGGTCATAAATGTCACAATGTTTGTATTTTCAATCATGGAAAAGTATAATTGCATAAATGAATCTAGTTTTACTCCGTTTGGATTAATCTAATTCTTGTATATGTAGTTTCTGACTTATTAGTCTTTAGATCAAATACTAATGATGATGATAATAGTAATCATAAATAATAATGTCACCAAAATTCTGTAAATATAAGCAATATTAAGCTTGTTACTTTATTAAAGAGTATTTTTTTTTTCTTTACTTCTTGTTCACGTGAAATGTTAGAAAAATAGTATTGTCATTTTTTGCCATACAAATTAGTCAAGTACTTGATACACAAAACTATGGAAATGGCAAATATACCTTATTTTTAAACATATATGAGGAAAATAGATATAGAATCAAACCTTAGGGGGTAAGGAGAAAATTATCATCCTTAGAAAAACTTAAGTTAAGTGAACCATTTAAAACCAAAATTGATAAATGAGAAACTTAACAGTTAACATATACTTTTAAAAGTTTAGAGACCAAATAAAATGATTGGTAAAAGTTGAGCGACTATTGAAATCATTTACCCTTTATTTGAAATTATTCACATTCAAGATTTGCATTCTTGCTATGTTTTGAGTTCCTAGGCTATTTATATTGTGCAGTAAAAAGATGAATACAACAGTTGTTATACAATACATTTCCTTTTCTAGGTCTTTTCAAAAATAACAAAAAAAAAAGAGAAAAAAAAGTAAAGAAAGAGTTGAACTAGAGTGACACCAATTTTCCAATTCAACAACAATAATGTGTAAAATAAAACAGGTCAGTGTTCAAAGAGTTGTAGCTTGATCAACTCCAAACTGAGTGCCAAGCTTCCAAAAATAGGAACAACAAATAAAAAATAAATTCAAGGGTAAAATACACTTTACTCCCCCGTAATTTAGCACTTTTTTACATAAACTCTCTTATGGTTTGAAAAACTATGTATAACCCTCTCATAGTTTAAACTAAAATGTCAAAGTAATAGAATTTATATTTCATAATAGAATCAACTAAAATGTCAAAAATACCCCTCTATAAAATTGAAAATTATTAATTAACTACAGAGGGGTTATGTATATATTTTGAAAACCATAGTTATGTGGTAAACTACTAAACTATAAAGGGGTTATGTAGTAAAATACAAAACCATGAAGCATTAAAGTGTCATACATATTACGTTTATGTATTTTGGTCATTTTAACTATTTTAGTTTTTAAACAACGATATTCTCGACATTTTCTTGAGTTCTATTACAGAATATTCTTTCCGCCACTTTGACACATTAATCCAAACTATGAAGAGATCATGTATAGTTTTTGAAACTATAGGATTCTTTTCCAAACCTCGCACTTAGGATTCTTCTCCCCCTCTTTTCATGAATTTGATATGTTTTCTGATAGATCTAATATCTACTCTCATAGATCTTATAACTATGACAGCATAAAGGGACTATACAACCAATAGGCTCGTCAAAAGCGAAAGTCTCATCTGGATGCTCACCATGTACATGTCTCTTGTAACATCCTGGAGATTTAAGCCCTAGTGATGGCTTATCAAGAAGACGAAACTTTGTGATCGAAACAAGCATCGCAACGACCAAGGTGAATGTCGATGCTATTAAGAATTGCTTGCACCATAAGACAACCGCCGACTCCATCAATGCAAATTAAAACCTTGAACATACTCAAGAAATGTTGAATAAATCAACCAACATAAAGCGTTTAGGATCACAAAACTGTGTTAAAGTCTCCTAATAATGTATTATAATTAAGCCAATGTATAGGCTAAAAACTAGTAAAAAAAACTAATGGAAGCTATCATAAAGAAATGCAAAAATGGAAATGAAAACTACTTAGGAAACACGAAATTGCTAAAAACTGGATTAGAAATATAAGAAAAATAAATTAAAATACTAAAGAAACCTATGGCCACTACCCAAATTAAAGAGCCCTAAAAGAATTTTGGACAGCTTTATGGATGGATTCCTCTCCTCGAGGCTTAATGTTCCACATCATTAACCTTTAGGATAAATTTGTCTTATTGACAAAAATTTATGGCATAGTTGCATATGACCATCAGTTAAAGGGGTAAAGTACAAGAGAAATAACATTAAGCAGCATAGTGCAAAATAACCCTTAGGGTACAACATGAATTATCCTTTTTATAATTCTTTTTTCTCTATAATTTCTTCCATTCAATGTTGTAAAATAATACATATTTTCTTCAAATGATCGTCAAAATCCTAATTTGTCTCTCATCCTTTCCCCTTTCTACTTTAAAACTTAAAGTCTCCCTTAGAAAAAACAGCTAAAAAACTTTTTTTTAGGAATAAAATATGTTCCATTCCTTTCATGATTATCCTTCACAACAAACTCTATTGGTGTTTGGTTTAAAAGTTGTCAAAACTAGCCAGCAAAAATATGTCACCCACTTAACTTTGGGTTCTAATATCATTAAAGGTAACACTTTTTGGTTCAGGTAACTAAATTTGACTTTTAAATATTTAAATAATAACGAAAATATCTTCCCATGTTATCAATGATGGAGCCAAGGGGGGGCAGAGGGGGGCCATGGCCCCCCCTAAGTTTTGAAAATTTTAATTCACAATATGTAAATATATGTATAAGATAAAGTTGGCCCCCCCTAATTTTTTACAATTTTAGTTTATATTATGAGAGTTTATATATATAGATATATATATATATCTCTCTCTGTGTGTGTATATGAATTAGCCAACTTTGATTTAATTTTTTCTTTAAAAAAAATTATTTATTTTTTTATTGTGCTAATTATTTAACATTCAAAAAATTAAACATATAATTTGATAATCCATAGTAAATTGACCCAATTTTATATATTATAATAAAGGACTCAATTCATAATTATCAATGAGCTAAAATAAAAATAATTACTTTATTGGTCCATATACAAATATACAACTTAACCTAATTGATAAAAAATTTAAAATTAGTGATCTATACTCATGTTGACTCATATACAAATGTACAAATAATTACTTGAAGGCTTTGTGAAAACAAGAAATTGAGTGTCTATTCTGTTGTTGACAGATTGATTACATTTGTTCTCACTCTTCCTATATCAACTGCAACTATGACGGACATTTTCAATTATTAATATAATCAAAACAAATATCCAAAACAAGATAAAAATAATTTCTTGAATGATTATCTAACAATGTACATAAAAAAAGGGAAGTTGTTCAAAAATTTAGTATTGATTCAATTATAGATGAATTTAGTTCTATGAAAGAACGTAAAGCTCAGTTTACTTTTAAAAAAAGAGGTTGAAATTCAAGGTATGCTAACATAACTTTTATCTTTTATTAATTGAAAATAGTTATATTTTTGTTTTTGCACAAGTGACATATTGGAGCATTTTCTCATAATGTACAATTTGGGTAATTTGTGATCTTATAAGATATTTAATTAAAGGTTATTTCTTATACTAATTTTTGTTATGACTATGCTGCATATTTATGAAATAGACATACCTTTATAATTAAAATTAATATTTGATATTTTAAGATGTCATATATTTAAATAGATGAAAATTATTTTGAATATAACATATTAAGATGATTTTGTTCAGAAAAATTCCCCCCCCCCCAAAGGAAAAAATCCTGGCTCCATTCTATAGTCTATAGAATGGACATTTTCAATTATGAAGATAATCAAAACAAAACTCCAAAACAAGATAATGGATAATTTCTTGAATGATTGCCCAACAATGTACATAAAAAAAGGAAGTTGTTCGAAAATTTAGCATTGATTCAATTATACATGAATTTAATTCTATAAAAGAACGTAAATCTCAATTTATTTTTAATAAAAGAGGATGAAGTTTCAAGGTATGCTAACATAACTTTTATCTTTTTTTAATTGAAAATAGTTATATATTTGTTTTTGTACAAGTGACATATTGGAGCATTTTCTCATAATGTGCAACTTAGGTGGTTTGTGATATTATAAGATATTTAATCAAAGGTTATTTCTTGTCTTAATTTTAGTTATGACTATGTTATATATTTATGAAATAGACATACATTTATAATTAAAGTTAATATTTAATATTTTAAGATGTCATATATTTAAATAAATGAAAATTATTTTAAACATAACATATTAAGGTAATTTTGTTCGAAAAAATTTTGGCCCCCCCAAGGAAAAAATCCTGGCTCCGTCACTGCATGTTATAGACATTTAACATTAACGATATAGATAGATGAAAACCATACGCATTAGATGATAAATTCTCTTCGTCAAATTTTATTCAAATACGAATCTGTTGCCAAGGTTCCTTTAATAGGAAGACACTTAATTTTAAAATGGGAAAAAAATCACTAACTCATGTAATAAAATAGACTTTCGCAGTATAATATGCTGGTTATTGTTATTTGACTTAGCTGTTCCAAAGCATTCATGATGCACTAGTGCATAGTTGAGTAAGAGTTTTTCTTAATAAATAAGAGTTCCCAAATGGGAAAATCAACCACAACTGGCAAAACAATGAACGAACAAGACAAACGCAACATTGTTTCCCTGTCTAAACGAATTCACAAAATCGAGAGTTGGAGGTGCCATCTTCTTCTTGTTTACTATGGATTTCAGGAGGTAACCTATAAAATAAAGTTAAGTGTTTTATATGTTCATACTACTTTCTTGTTTAATAATTTTTAGGGATAATTTCAGAAACCTCCCTTTGAGGTTTTTAACAATTTCATTTAGCTCCCTTGAGATTTAAAAAATTATACATACCTCCCTTGTCATTTAAAATGACAATACTATCCTTAAATATTTTAATAAAATTCCCTTGTTTGGTATGTTTATACTTAGAATGACTTTTAAAATTATTTTTTTATTCTTTTTCTTTCTTATTCCTTTTTTTTTTTAACTTTTTGCTAATAAAACTGTAGAACTATCACTATTACCTCTAGTTTTTATTGTAATCAAATGTTGAACTAGTGATTTTTTTTATGAATTAACTTTATATGCAATCCAATGTTTTTGTTGATCTTTGTTTTCTATTTTTTATATTAAAATTAACAATAAATCAAAAGGAAATGGCCTAAAATCACTACTAAATGATGATGATCCCACTACTCAAAAAATTCATAAACTCTAAATAAATTATTTCAACATTTCTTTTCTATCTTATAAATTTAAATCTATGATAAAATACCATCAAAAGTATTCGATCATAGTGATAAAATTATTATTATAGTTGTTTATCAAATAATAGGTATGAGCATAAAAATTTTGGCACATTTTCTTATAATTATACTATATAATCTTATAATTACATAGGAAAGTAAATTAAAACTCATTATACAAAGGCATTTTGGGTATTCATTTAAAAATTTGACCAAGTCAATATTATTTTAAGGTTTTGTTACTAAAACTATCAAATCAAGGGAGATAGGTTTAATTTTCTCAGTGAAATTGTCAGAAATCTCAAGGGAGGTTTTTGAAATTATCCCTAATTTTTACACATGCTTAATACATAATACATTTGTCATCAATTAGACGAAAGATACCATTTATTCATGATTTCAATGTGTCCTCTATTTGTGGTCTTTTAATTGATCAAATCATTGAGACGGACATCCAACATACTTTTCATCTTTACCAAAAATAAAAAATAAAATAAAATTCAATACAAATACACTTCAAAGTTGTTTTCATTTATATGCAAAAGGGGTTATCCTAATGACAAATTCTTTTCAGGAGATTATCATACATATATTTGCCTTACATCATTGGTAGGTTCTGGTTCAGGATTAATATATATGTAAAGGACAAAACCAATAAGATAGCACAATTTGGCTATCAACCAATACACAATTTTATTTGATTAGAAAAAATGGCAAGCCACCTAATGAAAAAATATATATATATATATATAGAAACAACTGATGTTGATATTGCTGGAAGTTTACATTGAAAAATTTAAAATGTTGCACTTAGTAATGCCCTGTACTAATTCAGTGATACAACCTACAAGAAACTTGCATAGTAGTTTGCTAGCTATTGGAGGCAGACACAAGAACTATGCCCTGGGGGCCTTGAAACTTTAGCAGGCCAAATATAATCCATTAGAAATTAGAAGTGAAAGTCTGAAAATATTCAAGGGGAAACAAAATGGTATTTTAAAATCTTGCGTGCAACCGACTCTAACTACCAATTTTTTAATTATGGCATTGCCATTAAATTTTTTTTTTCTTGTTTGGTTTTATCTAGAGGAGAAAAACAAGGACAAAGTATCCTAAACTATTCAATCATTGTTAGTAGAATATAATTTAAACAAAGCCAATTATGGGGGGAACCTAAGTGAGAGGTTTCGGATTTGATATCTGCTACTTACACTTTAAAAAAATTTTTTAAAAAAAAGACAATTGTGAGTATGACGTAATTGACAAAGTTCAAATATGTAATATTATACTATTATGTCCGTAAAACACCAAATTGTCTGTTTCCCATTTGAGAATATCACAAATGGTCATTCTGTCAATTACAATTCTGTCAATTTCCAATTTGAGAGTGTCATGCCCCTTACTGAAATTCTAAGGCATTTTTTTGGCTTCATTTGGCATAGACAATAAATATGTGAACACCTGAAAACTCAAAACAGAAGAAAGAAAGAAAAACATCGACATCGTCCCATTGTTAATCTAATTCTTGACTACAATTTTTAGACAAGAAGGCACAAAACCTACGATCATTGGTTACTGCACAAACCACACGAGGTCCACCTACTTTGAGTTGTTGATAAGAATGTGTATCAATGGATTTCAAGAGTTTAGCCCCCGCGTGAATGGTCCAGCGGCGGCACTTCCTCCTGATAAACCTCTAGGTCCCAGGTTCGAGTCCCTGCGCTGCTGGATTCCTCCGCGCACTTACCGTGCTTGGGTCGGGTTGGGGCGCCAAGGCCCGGGCCGCAGGGGATTAGTCGAGCCCCGTAAGGATTGACCCGGACACTCCTGTATCGAAAAAAAAAGAAAAAAAAAAAAAGGATTTCAAGAGTTTACTTCTAGTGCATGTGTGCTGCATTAATTATACTCGATTGGTCGTCTGAGGCAAATCTCAACTATAGCACCTTTTTTTTTATCGCTTTTTGTTTTTGATAAAAAATCTCAACTGTAGTACTTGACTAATGAAATGTATGGTCACCCAAAAGCATGAGAAAGGGTATATTTCAAACAAAAGGTTCCAAGCATTAGCTGGATGGTAGTAAGATTGTTGTGATTGTATTGTCTTAACTACATGTTCTGAGCTTCTTAGGATATTAGTTTAGACCTTAAATTTCAATTTTAGATAATTTGCCCCTTAAAATATGAAATTCGTTGTAAAAAATTATAAAAACGAACGGAATAGTAGCAAGTAATGCTCAAAATTTAAGAATTGAAGTGTGATGAATTTCTTACTTACAAGAGTAAAGTGTTCGAAATTGAAATAGAAGGATTGAAGTATGATAGGTTTTATAGTTGAGAACACTATAGAATTTATGATTTCACAATGAAATCCATAACAACTGAGGTAAAAGTGCATTTATGATTTCAGAGCCAAAATATAATTTTAAGCTATTAGATTATAATCCATTTGTCAAATAGCTAGCATTCCAGTAGACTTTTAAATTACATACATGTGAAATTTCACATGCATTTCAGTGTTTGACTTGGATCTTTATCTGTTTGGGGAGATCATGAGGTATATTGACCTTATTCTTGTTTTAGTTGTTAGAATTTTCAGTGTGGCCCTATACACATTCCTTTCAACGTAAACAACCCCAGAGAGGGATACTTTGCTGTGGATTCTTAACTAATCAGCTATCAAGTGATTTGGTAACCTCATAAGAGAGAGAAAGGGACACTTAACTAATCAATAATTATCTAAATATTTTGATCACAAACTGCAGACCAACCTCATCATGATGAATGATGCCTCATTTTCACTATCTTCTTAATGGACCACGGCCTAGCTAATACTGTATAAATTAAATAAACTCTCCATTAATTCCATTTCCAAACCACCAAGGCATGATTAATTTTTTTAAATGATTAAATTACGTAATTTAAATAATACAATTAGATGGTAAGAGGGTTGCTATCTACTATATCTGATTGAAACTCCTGAACTAGCTATAGATATTTTCAAACTGCATCTCTGCCATTTCCTTTTGCCCAATCATTTGGAGTTGCTGATTGTCTGAAATATTTCCTTGCAAGCAAAGAAATTCCAATCGATATCAAAATACATTGGAATGAATATTTTTATCTGATAATTAGAACATTGGAATTGGTTTTTATGTTTTGAAACGAGGCTAGGATTAAATTTCGTTGTTGGCATAGTACGCGCCGGGAATATGTGTATTGCATGTGAATGGTCATCTTTTAGGTTAAAGTATTGGATATCAAAATCTGCTGAAGTGGTAAATAATCCAATTTCTTTATGTTCGTACAATTTTTTAAATAGTTAGACATCTAGTAATTATCTAAAATAATGACAATTCATGAGACTGATCATCCTTTAGGTTAAAAATTAAAAGATTCGATATCACAGTCTTCTGAAGTGGTAAATAATCCAATTTCTTTATGTTTGTGCAATATTTTAAATAGTTGACAATTAGTAATTAACTAAAATAATGACAATTTGTTGAAGAATCCCCAACAGTCGCCCTATCATACACCAGTATAGTGGATTTCTCTTCATTTTTGGTACTAAAACAGCATCAGATCTCTAATTAAGAACGATTAGTCAATTAAGGCAAAACTATGTAGTGTCAGATAAGTTCTAACAAAACCCACAACTCAATTGATTAATTTATTATAGAAACATCAAATTGAGTGGTTCATAGTATAGATGTGATTTAGTTAGTGGTTGTTTAAAAATAAAAAAGAGTTATAGTCTTCTTTTTTAACATTTAAAAAGTTTTCTATCCCAAAAGCAGTAATAAAACTACTTTTGGATGTATCCACAAGAAGCAAAGCCTTTCCACAAACATAAGGATTTTGAGAAACCCCATGCAATTGTTGAAGTCCCTTTTCTAAATAAAGCTTAGTGGACGGCAAAATCACATGAGCAAAATTGGGAAAATTCTTAAGTGGATGGTATAATTTAAGTTTGGCATTTTTCATGATGCAGGTCGACAATTGCCATTGTAATTAGAGCTATACAGCACATGCAAAATTTCCAACAGGGCTAATTGCATTTTTGAGTCATCAAGGATAAGATGATTGACCAATTTCACTATCAAATTCTGCAAGAATTGCTTTTGGTGGTTCTTTAACTAAATACAGATATTGACAATTCAAGAAAAAGCTTATGCATGTTAACTAATATCTACTAGGGGAAAAAAAAGCTACATGAACCGTGTCACTTTATGACTACTATTCTTTTTCTTTCATTTTTTGGTTAGTAATAATAATAATTTCAGCTAGGAAAATTGGACAGAAATTAGGGTACAAGCTAGTTAATTAAATAAGTCAACCATGGGCTGTTTGTTGGTCTTCAACAGTGAGACTTATGAAAATTGAAAACTTAAGGGACTGATTCATTTTCATGGGAAGAGTTAAGGGTTTGTGCAAACATTTGGGACTGAAAGTGTAATTATCCCTTTTCACATTTGTTTCAGTTTCATGCTTATTGTTTACTAAATGATGTAATTGAACTTCTTTTTTTTTTTTTTGTCATTAATACCCACTTAAAGGAGGAGGGAGAGTTGGGATATGGTGAGTTGGGTTGAGAGAGGTTGCTTTCTTGAAGAGGTGTAGAACAAAAAAAGAAATGAGAATTGTTTATACAAGTACATGATTCACCTTTGCTTGATGTGGATCCTGGCCAAATTTTTTACCAACATCAAAAGTGCATGGCATTATAAAAAAAAAAAAAATGGTAATATGGAGTGTAAAATAAGTCATCACAATTGGCCAAATTTTCATCAGCAAGCAAGACATGAAAATGCCATGGCAGTGAAATAGGGTCGGTCATACATGTCATAATGCTAGTATTTTTTTTAATCATGAGAAGGTGGTCTTTCCAACCTCCTAAGTTAGCCAACTAATCAATATGAGTTCGGGAGATCACGAAGACTAGATTTTTACAATGAGTTCCAACAAATTCATAGGTGAAACCAAAGCTCAAACAATTTCACTTGTGTGGGATTTGTTAGATTTTAGTTGTTGGCCTATCCATCCATTCTTTATCAAGATACCTACTTCCAAACTCTTCCAAACTACCATTACAGACAGGGCAACCAATTCCACTGGGGAAAGATGAACTGATATAGAGGAGGATTGAAACCTCAGTTCCCACCACAACAGTCCCTCCCTTTGATATCTCAGCCTACTACTTCTGAAACACCAATTTGATTTCCATCCCAAAATACTAATGGAACAGTGTCCAAGATATCCAATGGCAAATACAGTGAGGATTATGAGAAGATCCATCTATACTTTCCTTCAGAAGTATCAATTTTTCACCACAACTGCTGCACTTCTTGCCTTTCCTTTTGCAGCACTTGTTCTCCTCTCGGAAGCTTCAATTCCCTCCTCTTCTCTTCTTCAGGTAATCCAGAAACGCTTGCAATCCCTCTTCAATGCTGCAGGGTTCCCGCGATCCTCAGAATTCTTTTTCATCCTTAACCTTAAGCTTTCTCAGACTATTGCCACATCTTTTGTTGTTGTTCCTTTCACCTTGACCTTCCTTCTCTTTGCTAAGGCATTCATAATTCAATTCTTCTGCAACCATAAACCGACTGCAGAACCCAAGTTTGCCTCTTTTCTATCACTATATAGTCCTCTTTTTCTTACACAAATCTGCAACATGCTAGTTATCATCTCTGCAAATGCAACCTGCTTCTGTCTCCTATTCTTTGCATTTAATTGTCTTGATGGATTAGGCCTTTTGAACCCAAAAATGCTCCTCCTCTTTTCAGCTACAGGCGCTGTTCTTTACTCCATCATTCTTGCCAATACCCTCATTATCTGCAATTTAGGACTGATATTGTCAGGAATAGAAAACACTGGTGGATATATTGCAATTCTCAAGGCATGTGTGCTGATCAGGGGAAGATCTGCCACAGCATTATCCTTGGCTCTGCCCATCAACATGGCCCTAGCTGCAATTGAAGCTTTGTTTCAGTATCGAGTAGTTAGAGCTTATCATCATGCTGAATCTCCCGTATCTTCTATTGTTTTCGAGGGAATGTTCATCGCCTACCTGTACTCAGTTCTCCTTGTCCTGGATACAGTTGTTGGTTGTGTGCTCTACAGAAGCTGTAAAGCCTCAATTCAAATAGATCAAGAGAATGGATATTCTCATAGTTACCTGATTGAATTTGAAGATGAGGATGTCAATTATTTTGCAAAATCGAAGGCGTTAGATGATCTTGCTTAGTACTTCTCTTCCTGGCAAGAAACAGGATTCTTTGCTGCTATTCATTTACACACATGGATTCGGTAACAAAGAAAAGTATGTGCAGAATTATTTACTGTTCATAGAGCAAATTCTAGTTAATTAGCATTATCTGGTACAGAGATTTACATGTTTCTGGATCTGACGAGTGAAGGATTGAAGATACATTGGAGGCAACAAAGCCAAGTCATTCTCTATTTATTGATTCTCCTCTTCTTCTTTTTTTTTTTTTTTTTTTTTTTCCATTTTTCTTTCTACGGCTCTGGAAATACTTGAGGCAAGAATGCTGTTAGTTTATAGTTTTCTTTTTCTTTTTTTTTTCTCCTGATCAGCTGTTAATTTAAGGTTGATCTTGTGATGAATTCTCAAGAAGTGGAAAAATCAAAACACTTCAATCAATTGAAAGTATTGATTTCGTTGCCCAGAGAAAATGCACCTTAGCAATGTAAAATTGGAATTTGTGAGATATATTTTGGTTTGAGTAATTGAAAGTGAACTTCTAATCCTATTGTTTTTTTTTGGACCCCCCCCGGGGGGGGGGGGGGGGGTTGTAGAAAGAGGAAAAAAAAAGATTAATTTTGAGTTTTGGCACCTTCTAAAGAGCCCATTTGGATTATATTTTTTGAAAATATTTTGGCAAAAAATTAGTGTAGCATTTTTTTTTAAGACGTGATGTATGTGAAGTAAAAAAATCACTAAAAAATGTGTAGAAAGAATATTTATGAAAAACAAAAAAAAAATTTCTTTAAAAGGTGGCAATCCAAACAAGGCCAGAATTTATTTTCTTTGTTTGTTTTCTTTTTTCTCTTTTTTTGGGGCAATTGCAAAAGAGTATTTGAGAGTTTGACACCATCTGAGTTTTCTTTGGTTTTACTTTTTTTGTCCTCTTTTATGACAATTGCAGCATTTAGAAAGTTTCAAGAAATATAAGAAAACATAAATTAATTTGTAGCGGTGAGTCAAACACATTAGTGGGAACTGGGAAGTGCATCAGTAGATGCTATACTGGCCCGCAATGTGATGCCAGCAAATGTTGCCAGACACGCTACACTTGAAGGAGGTGGGAGTTTATTTATTTATTTATTATTTTTAAACAAAATGCCACAAGAATTCAATGATTGTCATACCAGTGGGGGTTGAACTAACACTAAGCAGCTACGAGGAACCTCTAAATACTATTGGAACAAACAATACAGATAATTATTTCTTAGTGACCTAAGAAGTTCAATGCAAATTGGACTTGGCCATTCAATAAGCAAAATCTGTCTTAGGTCCTGTGTGCTAGACTTTACCACTAAGGTTATCTACTTCTTATGCAGCCTAAGATGCATAGGTCTTACTACGTTTGTCACAAAATTATTAAATTGCAGGTCAAAGTCCAGAGGGCCTAATGATGAGGGAGGGCTTTTTGTTCATTTTCTTTTTATTTTCTTGGTGGGAAGGAAGAAATAAGTAATTCATTATTTGGGAAAAATTTGTCTTGATTATTTTCTAATTACATTTTTAACTGCCCCACGAAAGCGTTACGATAAATATACACAAAAATATTTTTTCAAATAACTCAAATCAAATGGACTAGCAAAATTTTTTTGCAACACGAAGTAAAAACGACTCTCAACCAGTGACAAGAACAATTTTCAAGAATGAAGTTTATGATCTTTAAAGCGATTGAAGCTTTGAGAACTCAAAACGGAGAAGCAAAGCAAATGGAAAATTAAAAAAAAAAAACAAAACAAAACAAAAAAAAAACAATGGATGTTGAGGCAAACTTGACGTATAGATTGGTGATCCATGAAGAGAAAAAGAAGCGTGATGTTTAATTCATCCACGTCAAATGAGTAAAAGGTCAAAGAACTTGCCGTTCTCCTATCTTCAAGCTAGAGAGTTGCATGTCTCCGTACGCTATTAGCCATCATATGCGTTCCTTTGTGTAACAATGTATGTATCAACAAAACCTCTGATTGCTAATCACAAGTAGATCCTTGGCATGCAAAAATTAGTGAGTGTATCAGTTGAATTTTTTTTCTTTTTCTTTTTTTTTTCCGTGTAACATACTCAATTGTTAGAAAAGAAGTTGTATATAGTTGTAACAATTTCACGCTATGAGCATTGAACTCCTAAGTGCAATTAATTTTCAAGCAAAAATGTTGTTAAGTGTTTGTCTCAAATTTGGATTGCAATGTTCTAAAGAAAATTTTTACGATGTTCTTGATCATATTTGTTGATCACCATTTTACCTCACATATATTAAATTATTATAATATATTTTCCACAAAAAAACCAGAAAATAGCAATCCAAACCAACTTGTAGAAAAGTTTTGGGCATCCATCAGGGAATCCTTCAATTGCACTGGCTCCTTCCACATGAATAGTCAAAATGAGCACTAAAGAAAAATAGTAAGTCACATGGTTCGATTGTTTCAATGCCCAACTCAAACTAGTGGTACAAGGATTTTATTTTATTTTTGGTCATTAAAACTTTGGATGAATTTGGCTCCAATCATCACCATGAGTCATGGCGTGCCCTCAAGACCATAGGTCATTTACAAGGGTTTTTTAATAGATCATCAATCAATATGCTTCTTACATCAGCGGCAGCACTCAAATATACAATCTTTTGTAAGGAAATAACCCATTCTTACTAATTAAGATAACTTGTGTTGGCATAAGGAAAGTACCAATGAAACATAGTACAAGTTTCATTTGAATATTTCTAATTATGCTCAATGGAATGTGATAAAAAGAAGTGAAAAATGGGCCAATTGCTAATGTTTGTTCACTCATAATGAATATGAATCAGGGCAAACAAAAGGCTATGAGAAAAAGAAGGCTCTCTAGCGCAAAGAGTGGGTCATTAGCCGTATAGAAAGAGAAAGGCATAGCTCATAGCCCCAACCTCATCTTTGAAAGAATCAGCTCTGATTCCGATTACTCTAGAGAGATGCCGAGAAAGCAACATCGGATTCTGTAACACCACAGAAAACATAGAAAAGGTCACACCCTAGAAAAGGGTGCAATATTGGCTGGTAGCATATCTGTCGTCCATTTCCTCTGTCTCCCAAAAAAATATTTAATAAAGGAAGGAATACCCAATATCCCTCCACTTGAGAAAGAAGCACTTGCTAATAAATTAGTGGCATTTTTTTTTGTTGACAATGGAACCTGCAGCCGCTACTCGAAAGTGTGCACTAGGTAAACTCTATCCCGTGCAATAGTTTGCCAACACTAACGTTTCCGGAAAAAAAAAAAAAAAACAATAGTTTGCCAACCACATGGAGAGGTAAGATGCACTAGGTAAGCCCTGTGCGACGGGCAGATGTCCCAAGAGAGATTCGAACCCGGGTTGATAGGAATGTATGACACCAACTCTGCCATCTCAAGGGACTAACTAGTGGCATTTTTGTCAAGGAAGGAATTTCTTTTTGAGAAAAATTTTCTGTTGTGTCTAAGAACAATGTTTGATCAGAAAGCTCAAACATTTGCCAACTATAATTGATGCAATGTGATGGAAAGATCGACTAAGTTGAACTAAGAAAGTTGGATATCATCATGATCTAAAACTTTACTCTTCTATTAGACCTTAGCACAAATGGTTTATGCTTCTTCTTTCCACTACATAACTGGAAAAAAAAATTTCTAGTTGATACATTACAAGTATTATTTTTTTCATTGGAATCAAGTTAATGGTCAGGAAAGAGTTTTAAAGGTTTTCACCACTATCAAGTTTTGTTCAAATCCATAGGAGGGCTAAAAAATCTATTTTGTAGAAGGGTTAAAAAAAATAGTTCTTTTTTATTTGGGTATCTGGATACAAAAGTAAATCAAAGGGCTAAAATAGAACCATTAGTAATAGAACCTTTACTAAATTCTTGAAGTGCTAATTGCATTTACACCAACCAGAAAATCTTTCTAAAAAACTGTTTTTCTTTGTGGAATCTACAATAATAATTTCAAAAACAACTCCAAGAATACTTACAATGTCAAATACAACATACAAAAATAAAAATAAAAAATAACAAAAAATTACCAAATCCTACAACACTTTCTTCTTCCACCACACACCACCCACATACACTACCACCGCCACCATCTCTCCCTTCCTCCCTTCTTCTCCTCTACCGCTACTGTCACCGGCACCACTACTCCTCCCTCTCCTCCCATTTCCTCTTCCTCCTTCCTGTCCTTCCTCCTCCTTCTCCTTCCCTACAGCCTCCTTTTTTTACTTCTCCCCAGTCTGGTCACAAAAGAGAGAAGAGCTACTGCTGGCGAAGGGAGGGGAAGAGAGGAAGAGGGAAGAGAAAGGAGAGAAAGGGAAAGAAAGAGGAGAAGAGAGGGAAAGGGGCTGTGAGGAGTGATAGGTGATGACGGTGTTATTAAATTTTAAAAGATACCCACTAATATTTTAAATTCTAAAAATATTTTAAAATACATTCTCAAAAACACGTAATCATTTACAATAACAGTTTTTCACATATACCGTTACGGTCAAATTTTTTAAAAACATTCCTAAAAATACCTAATCCATATGAAGCCACTCGTGTACAATCATTACCAAACAAAATTCAAAAGTGCACTCCAATTTGTCTTTTATGTAGAGTTCATCAAACTCCATTTTACTGAGAAAGGCATTTGGAGAAAAATGCAAATTTCTACTCCTTAAATAGTCAAGTCCATGCAAACTGCAACTTCTAAATTGAGAAAAAGAGAAAATTGTAATTTTAGTACCAAATTTTGGAGCATCGATAGTTTTAGTTTTTAAAATTTGGACAAAAGCAAATTCAGTCCTAAATGTTCTAGTTTTTAAGCACTTTTAGTCCAATTGACTAGTTTTAGCCAATTGCTACCAAAACTCGATTACATGAGTAGCACGTTCCAACAACTAAATTTTGAAAAAACAAATAGAAAAAAGGAACAAAAAAAATGTCCTTTAATTACAAATTATGGCCAAAACATTTTTTCATCTTTTTATAATTTTTTCTAAAAAAATTACCTATTGGCATGTGCTATTCACGTGGCTGGATTTCAAAATTGATCAATTGAACTAAATGTGCTTAGACTCTCTCTCTCTAAATGAGAGCTCTTCTCCTCGGTGTGAGAGGCAAACCCAACACAAACTTTTCAACTTTCAAATTTCAAAAACTCCAACCTGAATCTCAGCAAAACACCAACTTCCAGACCTTAAATTGCAAGCCTTTTAGAAAACCTTCTTCACTAAATGCTAGATTCGACAGCCTTTATTAGTAAAGTCCCTTTTTTTAGTTGCTAGATAGCTGTATTATTGCGGTGACAGTTATTGTTTGGACATATGAAGCGTACCTTTCAACAGAATATGCATTAAGCTCTTTCACAACCGCTTCTTCTATCTTGTTATATGTTTTCTTTCTTTCATAGCATTTACTGAAAACTGTACTTTTGCTATGTCTGTATCATCTGCAAGTCTAACTAAGGATTTTTTCATCTCTGGGAATAGTGCGGTAGACACCTTGGATACTCACAATATGGCTGAGGATATAACAACTGCCTTCCAAAGGTTTGATTTAACTGAAGTAGAAAAAGAAGGGATAGATCTGAGTTTGGAAGATATAGAAAAAGGTATAGATGATTGCAGATTAAGCTTACTTGGAAAAATTATGGGAGAAAAGGTGGCAAACTTCACTGGAGTCAAAAACTTCGCCTCGCATGTCTAGGGATATCCTAGGAATCTAAGGGTAACTGAGCTTAAAGCTAACTTGTACCAGTTTCATTTTAAGAAGGGCCAGGACAAAGACAAAGTATTAGGTGGGGACCATGGATTTTAGATAACTAGATCTTAGTTGCGAGACAATGGGAAGCAAAGCTAGAAATGATCCCAATGCTTTTAACATGGTGCATTTGTGGATTCAATTTTGGAATATGCCAATTCACTAGCTATGCAAGGCTGTGGGATTTAAGCTAGGGGAAGTCTTCAACTCAATGAAGGAAGTAATCATACCTTCTGGGAGAGGTTAGGAGGGAAGACATATGAAAATCTTAGCAGAAATAGACATATCCAAACCACTAGCCAGAAGAACAAAAGTCAAGATGAATAGGACACAGCACTAGGTTGAATTCAGGTATGAAAAATGCCCAAACTTTTGTACAGATGTGGAAGAATTGGCCATGGGGACAAATCCTGCAAGTTTGAAATTGCTGTTGAAGGCAACCAAAGGGAACACCAATTTGGACCTTGGATGAAAGCTGGAAACATAATGGAATCTCCACTAAGAACCAAGAGCAACATCCAGCAAAATAACAAAAGGAAGGAATTGGTGCTGACTTTGAAGAAAGGGAAAGAAAATATTAGTCCTGGGGAAGCCAACAGAAAAAAGGAGAAGGAAATCCAAGATACCAACATAACTTACCAAAGTAGCCCAAGGGTTGGCAAGGATAGGGACCAAGAAGGAAAAGAAGACCAAGGGAAAGAACCAAAGAAGAAGGAAGAACAGGCAATCTAGATGATGGAAGTGGAAAGAAGCATAGTGACAACCCCTGAGATGGATGGGGAGGTTAGGAGTTCAGAAGGCAATGAGAAAACAGTGGTGGCATTGGACGCGCTAGAAACAAATACCAATAGAGGAAAGGCAAGGGAGGGAAAAAATAAAGGGGTGTAACCACAGCAGATGCAGGACAATTCCAACACAAGAGGAGATCAAATGGGAGAGAGAATAGAGGGAAACAAGGAAAACACTCAAAGTCAAGGAAAGAATAAGGAAATAAGGAGAGCTACAAGGATTAGGCAATTGTTTAATCAAATGAGGCAGTCGTTAGCAGACATTAAGACAGAGGACTCTCAGCAAGTACAACATGTAAAAAGAAAGGTGAATGTGAAAGAAATGGATGTGGAGATGGATCATGAAGAATCTGATGCGCAAAGATGCAAGATGTTGAAATTTTTTGAGAGACAAAGCTGGTATGAGGGGAAAATGGAGGCTACTCCCCAAATGCCTCCACACTCAGAATAAGGGTTGTGGTGTGGAACTGTCGATGTGCAGGAGGCCCCTTGGTAGTTCCCCAATTGAAGGAGGTAATAAACCTCCACTCTCCTGAATTAATTTTCCTATGTGAGACAAAAAACCAAAAAAATTTTATGGAAGCTGTTAGGAAAAGAATAAAATATGACAACTGTTATGTGGTAAACTCTAGAGGTCAATCAGGTGGCCTTACTGTTTTTGGAATAAGGAACTCAAGGTGATAAGTGTGACTGGTGCTGGCTTTTACATTGAAGTCGAAATTAATGACAAGCAAAATTAGTGCACATGATGTTTCATAGGAATATATGCTAGTGTAGATGATAAAGAAAGAAGAGAGCAGTGGAAGAAAATCCAATAGGATAAAGAAAAATGGGGTCAAATGTGGATCATTGCTGGAGACTTGAATAACATAGAATCAAATGAGAAAAAATGGGGAGAGAGAGATAGACCAGATAGCAGTTTTAGAGATTTCAAGAATTTTATCAAAGACAATAACCTGGTGGACTTAGGATATGAAGCAATGCCCTGGATGTGACGACCCCACCACCCCCTAGGGCATATCCAAGGGTTTGGCAGACTGCCTACCCAACTCTCGCCAGAACTCACTTACTAACGTTCTTGAAATAACCTTTCAAGCCTCGAAATTCTCATAAAAGTTCCATTTCCAACCAACAATTCAAACTTAATTTACAAACCAAAAGTAAAACATAGGATTACATTCTAAAGATTCCAAATACACCTCATCTACAAAAGTACAAGTACAAGAGATTATATACACTAGTTCACGCCTACTTGCTCCGGGCTCCACCCCTGTAAGGAAAACAAACTAATGAAATGAGCTAAAAACTGGGTGAGATTCCCAAATAAGTAATCAAGCAGGCATACACGGAAACATTTACATTTATCACTTTGCACACTTGGCATAGTAATAAGCAGTCATTTAAGAATCAATCATTCATTTATTGAAAGGATACATGCTCATTTGGAGCCATTCATTCATTCATTCGCCAACCATTTTCCTTATCCCTTCGACATTAGAAAACATCTGCAAGTGAAAACTTCTTCAGTATTCATGTCATTCATTCATTTATTTTTATTGCACTGAATTCACTGGTCAGTTCTCCACCAGATTTCGTGGTAATACTCGAGTATACCAAACATTGTCCTAGGGTCACTAGCCGCCCAACCGAGTCCGCTTCTGGCTCGAGTCGACTAGCAACAAAGGGCAAGGGCCCAATTCAGCCAAAAGACTTACATTCATGGACAAGTAGCATTCAATCATTGAAAATTCACTTTTGCGTGGGTCGAGTGCGATAAAGTACACACTCGCCCTTCGAAAATCCATTTAGCAATCATTGAAAAAGACTTAACATTTAGACAACATTCACAACATTCCACATAGTCATTTAAAGCATACACATGCAAGGAACACTCGCCAATGATTAGTGTTTAGGAAAAATCAGGTTGAGGCCTAACTCATTAGCCGGATTCTAAATCTACAATCAAATATTGAATAACAAAATACAATCAAGTAGGGTTTCCAAATATCCAACCCTCACTTGTGAATATCACAAGGAGATCATGTGAATAGAACTTATATATATAGACTTCATGACTTACTAACCCCAAGCAAAATACATGCATGCTTGCCTTTGTTTTAGAAAGAAAACGATCGAAACTTTTAAGTTTAAAATGTGACATACGCAACTAAAAATCATGGTTTAAAATGGTCATTACTTTCACCTTACAAAATACATAATTTTGGCAAAATTTCAGCTTACATATCACCTCCAAGGTTAACTCAAACATTTCTAAAGAAGTGAAGTCCAAATCGATTACAAAGTACACCTCCATGTCCACTTTTACTCACTTATCCTTCAAGAAATGAAATGGACAACAATTCCCCTATTCTTCCTTCAATTTTTTCTCCAATTTTTCAAGCTAAACTTTATGGCAAAACAACCCAAATCAACTCCACAACTCATAAGAAAAAAGGGGTTCTTACACTAGACTACAAAACCAACTAATTTAGGCTTATCTCTAGCATACAAACATAATACATCTAAGCTGGAAAATTAAACCCTAGGCTGGAAATTTACAAACTAATGTTGGAAAATTATAATTCAAGGCTGGAAATTTCGATTCAAAGCTGGAAATCCCTACACCCAAGTTAAAAATCACATTTCAAAGCTTACTATGTTATATCAAAACTAGAAAGTCCCATGTGAAAGCTGAAAAACTCATATACATAATAAATTCATGATCCAAGTATGAAATGGAGTGCAATTAATCGAGAAAATTAGGTTTAAAAACCAGAAAATGTTTCCAAAACCCTTCCAAGTTTTTTGTCATTTCGTAAGAAAAATTCCAGTTTTTGTAACGCTCTTTGAAAACTCATAACTTGAGTTTTGTAAGTCCAAAAATCATAAATTTTATACCATTAGAAAATAGACTCAAAAGACTACAGCTCTCTAGAAGACACCTTCATAAAATTCAGCCCATAAATTAGTCAAATCTCAGGCTCAATTCATTGCTCAACTAAGTACAAAAACAGGACAGTCTTGGATTTTCAGCCCATTTTGAAATTTTACTGGTACTTATAGAAAGTGAACCAACCCATGAATTTTACATGGTTAAAAGAGTTATGAGTCTAGTTTCAAATGCAATAAATGGAACTCAATTCGGATTTTTCTACACCAAGATATAACAGATTTCCCAAAACTGCTCAAAGTCTCCTGCAGGAAAAATTTTCAGCAGCACTTCCCCTTATTTTCCCTAATTTCCAACCATTTTCAAGGCTTCATTCTCACCACAAAATAGTCTCAAATCAAGCATATACATACCTAGCCACCAGCTCACTAAATCAAGCATATAGAAAAGCATTTAAGCATCACAACTCCATGTATAAATAGAGCTTCAAGTAACTACATCAAGGCTGGAAATTTCACCAAACCTAACAATACCATGATAGCTATCATAAAAGTCATGCCTTTTACCTTATAAAGTATCATCCATCAAGTAGATACAAAGACAAGTGGAAAAGATAAGGTGGCTATCAAGTTTACCTTTTAAATCCCACAAAAAAAATGCTGGAAAATCACAACACAACCTGAAAATCATGAAATCCACCATACGAATCCTTCCTTTAGCTTCTATAACATCATATATCAAAGAAACTCAAAGATAAGGGAGGATTTCTAGTAAAGTTCTCCTTTTTACCTCCAAAACTTAGATGGACAGCCAAGCAAGAAGTACTCAAGGTTTCTTCCTCCAAAACTTCTCCAAGAGCTTCCCCTCAAGATTATCTCAAGGTTGATTGAAGTGGATTAGGGTTGACCTTGGTTTTTTTTTCCATGATTCAAGCAAGAGATCAAGGCTGAAAATGGAGTATTTTTCTCTTATTCTCCTCTCAAATTTCATCCATCATGGAAGGCAAAGGAAGAAAATGGTGATTGACTTGAGTTGGATAAGTTTTAAGTTTAATC
The DNA here is from genome assembly GCF_003713205.1 of Coffea eugenioides. Taxonomy (NCBI): domain Eukaryota; kingdom Viridiplantae; phylum Streptophyta; class Magnoliopsida; order Gentianales; family Rubiaceae; genus Coffea; species Coffea eugenioides. Next base: position 38,866,145 of record NC_040038.1, read on the forward strand.
TTGGTCAAGGTCTGGGTCAAGATTGGCTTGGTGTTTGACAAGTGGCACAAATCCAAGTGAAGTCTATCTAATTGTCTCTCTTAAACACTCAAATATCTATTACTCCTCCAATCATCTCTTAACACCTTTTGTCATATAATTCCTTTTGCACAAAACTCCTTCTAATCCTCCAAATTTATTGCACACACCTCACTAATCAGTGAGTCCCATGTGTCAGTTTGTGGATCGTGGTATTACACACTAATCCCTCACTAACCGTACTTGGAGCTTCCGCCTCATAAGGCTCCTCTAGGGATGGAGGTAGGCCCAGCCCAGGCTTGTGCGGTTAAGGTTGTTGTACACATCACGGGTTTTCTCAAATTCCTTGAGAAACTTATTGAATTTCTGAAACAGTTTTAATAATGCTATACTTCCATTAAAGATCGAGTCAAGGGATAATTCCATTTTAAAAGCCAAGCAGATTTGTCCATCAGTAATGCAGATAAAATTTTGGGTCAGAGGTTCGTGCTTTAGTACTTGGATTTCATCTTTCATAAATCCTCTATCCCTCTATTTATCCACTTAGGTTTTGACCATTGAACAAACTTGGTTGACGAAGATGGTTTATGCGCCGCTAATGTAGCTACTTGTCGAGCATTTGACAAAATCACACCATCCATTTCAAATAGGATTTGTCCCGTGGACACACAAGCAACCCAACCCGTAGGATTTCCTTTTCCTCTTCCTATTCTTACTTCTGTAGGTTTCCCGGCAATAGGGAGATCTGCAAGAACTCTTACCCATATTTTACCATTTCTTCGGAATTGCCCGCTCATAACACGATGGAAATGTCTGATTATAGCACGACACACTGCTTCAATGGCTCGATATGAAAGACGACCAGCTCTACAACTTTGAGTGCCATATCTTCCAAAACCAAGTTGTGTACCGTCCGGTTTGCAACGCCTACTACATCTAGTATTATGCACTATGAGACTTAACATGTATCAAATGAAACATGCACCAAGTAAAATAAGAAAATAGGTCAAAATCATGATTCAACTAATAAAACAACCAAGAATTCAAGGCAAGTAAATGAAATCAAAGAAAATATGTAACTAACTATCGGGTCACAACACAACTTGCAAACATCTAAAAGTGAGCAAAAATGAACAAATCTTTTTTTTTCTTGGTCAAATCTAGGATTTGAAATCTCTTGTATTAAAATTTCTTTCTTGCCATAAATATCTCGTGCCACAAAACGTTAGGCAATCAATTAAAACAAGCAATAAGGTACAACTGTTCGTTATCATTCACTATATATACAAGCAAGTAATCCCAAATGAAAGGTATGAAAATTTTGGGTGCTCACACTAGACATGGAGCAATCTTTGGGAAGGCATAGGGAAAGTGAAGCAGAGATTGGATAGCTTAGGGAGTACTGAATGGACCCAGCACTTCCCAAATGCTCAATGCCTACACATTCACAAAGAAGCTTCAGATCATTGCCTATTGATGCTCAATATAGACTCAAGAAATAGGAGAAACAAGAAAAGATTATGTTTTGATGAAAGATGGGCACAAGGAAAGAAAGCAACTGAAGGCATTGATAGAACTTGGTCAGAACACCAGCAAGAATAAAAAATGTATAAGGTGACCAGGAAGATCAGAGCCTGCAAAATGGCCTTACTAGAGTGGGACAAGAAGAAGATACATAACTCAGGCCAATGACTAAGACAGTTGAAACACCAAATCACAGAAGCAAAAAATCCTAGCAATCCTGGAGCTAAAGGGACCTTTGCACACCTTAAAGAATAGTTGAGCAAGGCATACAAAGATGAGGAATTGTACTGGTGCCAAAAAGCGAGGGTAAAGTGGTCAAAGGAAGGGGACAGAAACACAACCTTTTTTCATGCATCAATAGGAGCAAGAAGGAGAAAAAATAGAATCTCAAGTTTACAAAAGAAAGATGGAAACTAGTGTCCTAATGATAAGGAATTACCTTATCTGAGGAAATCTGCAACCACTTCCAGGACATCTTTACCTCATCTCAACTACATAACTTTGATGAGATTATAAGAGGTGTCCCCTACAAAATTTCCAACCAGATGAATTAGAACTTAATCAAACCCGTGAAGGAAATGGAAATCAAAGCTGCAGTGTTTTCAATGCATCCAAATAAGGCACCAGCCTTGATTGCATGTCCCCCCCCCCCCTCCCCTTTCTTTCAAAAATATTGGCATATCATTAAGTTAGATGTTGTAAATGCTATCAATAGTTTTTTCCATAGTGGCTATATGCTCAAAGGTGTTAATCAAACTTTAGTCACTCTCATTCCTAAAGTTGCTGCCCCTATTAACTTGTCCCAATTCAGACCTATTAGTTTATGTAATGTCTTCTCTAAGATCATTTCCAAAATTTTAGCAAATAAGTTAAAAAAGGTCCTACTCTTCTGCATTAATAACTCCCAGCCTGCCTTTCTTCCTGGTAGACAAATCTTGGGTAATGTTATGTTGGCACATGAGCATATGCATTTTCTTAGAAATAAGAGAACAGGTAAGGATGGCTTTATGACTATCAAACTTGATATGTCCAAAGCATATGATAGGGTAGAATGGAGATTCTTAGGCAGAATGATGTTCAAAATGGGTTTCTGCCCCCTTTGGATCAAGTGGGTGATGAATTGCATGTCTTATGTGACTTATTCCTTTAATATAAATGGTGATAGGGTGGGGTACATCCAACCTAGTAGGGGTATAAGACAAGGTGACCCCCTATCCCCCTTCTTATTTTTTATTTGTGTTGAAGATTTGTCCACCATGATAAATTTTGTAGGAGCAAACAAGTCCATTATGGGAGTTAAAAGTCGGTAGGAATTGTCCAAAAATGTCTCATTTGTTTTTTGCAGCTGATGCATTGCTATGTTGTAAAGCTACAATTCAAGAAGCACAGGTACTGAAAGACATTTTGGACCAGACGGCAACTCGTGAATTTTGACAAATCTACTGTGTACTTCAGCAAAAACACAGATCTGGATTGCAAAAGAAAGATCTGTGAACTGTTAAGAAATATGAAGAAAGCATGTAATGGAAGGAATTTGGGACTTCCTATGGTCATTGGCAAGTCAAAAAACCAGGTTTTTGGATTCCTAAAAAGCTGTGTCACTTCCAAACTTCAGGGATTGAGAGGAAGACAAGAAGGTATTACTGAAGGTAGTGGTAATGGACCTACCAAATTACACAATGTCCTGTTTCAGATTGCCAAAAGGAATATGCAAGGACATCTGTAAGAGGATTGCCAATTTTTGTGGGGAGAAGATGACCAAAAAAGGAAAATTCATTGGGTAAAATAGGGTAAAGCAACTGAAATTAAAGGAAGAGGAGGACTATGTTTCAGGGATTTAAAACATTTTAACACAGCCCTTCTAGCAAAATAGCTATGGAGGATTTTGTTAAAACCAAACTTATTGGTAAGCAAAGCCTTAAGAGGAAAATACATGAAAACTGATCATGCTCTCAACAGGGTGCCATCATCAACAACATCATATATTTGGAAGAGCTTGTTCAGTGCAAAACATGTAATAATGAAGGGACTATAGAAGAGGATAGGTGATGGAAGATCAGTAAAAATTTGGGAAGACGGATGGGTTCCCAACACGAAGGAGAGCAAAATTGAACCTAATAGGAGTCAGCAGACAGATATACACTGGGTAAGCCAACTGATGAAAAACGGAATAAGGAGCTAATTGCAAAATGTTTCAGTAATTAGACTGCAGATAGTAGTCTAAGCATCCCCTTTAGCCACTATAAAAGAAAGGACAGATGCTTCTGGAAGTTCTCCAAATCAAGAGAATATACAGTTAAATCTGGCTAATGTAGTGGCCAAGGACTTGGCAACAAGCAGGAATTCAAAGGACCAGAATGAGCCTTAAACTAGCTATCAAGGAAGAAAGAAAAGTGTGTGAAAACAACTCTGGGGATCTAGAATAAAACACAAACTGAAGCATTTTATGTGGAAGTGCCTGCAGAATTGTCTACCTGTAAATGAAGTGATCAATAGGAGAACTGGAAAGGGGGACAAGTACTGCTACAGATGTGGGGAAGGAATAGAAACCACGGAACATATGTTTATTGAATGTGAATATGCAAGAAGAATCTGGAAGTTAGCTCCAGTAAACTGGGAAGGTCTAACTGACCTCCAGGCCAACTTCTGGAGATGGTGGGAGGAACTCTTACAGACAAAGGAAGGGATTGAGGGTCAAGATCACATTGACCTGACAATCAATATCCTTTGACAAATTTGGAAAGATAGGAATAGAGTAACACATGACCAACAAGCATGGGAGGAACTAAGGTGTGTACGGATGGCTCAATAGGAATGATTGGAGTTTAAGGAAGCTGAGGAAGGATACGACAGAAAATGTATTGCTGGAACAATTCAACCTCATCAGAACAGGAACTGGTGCCCCTCCGGAGTAAGGGATAATTAGAGTCAACAATGATGCTGCTATAGCTGTGCAAATGAACAAAACAGGAAAACCAATAGTAGCAAGAGATTCAAAAGGGGATTTGCTGAAGGTTTGGGCACTGCAGGAGCAAAAAATGAGGTGAGCCCCTCACTGAAGAAGCCTTAGCAGTAAGGGAAGTACTACTGATGGGACTGGAAGATGGATGGAGAAGACTTGAAATCCAATCGAACAGTAAAAGGCTAATAGAGAAAATCATATCAGGTAACAATAAGGATAGCAATATTGAGACAATACTAGAAGACATCCTAAAGTTGAGAGAGCTGTTTGATCAATGCAATTTCTCTTTCTTTCATAGGTCAAGAAATGATATTTTTCGTTGGCTAGCTAAATTTGCAATTAGGCTAGTTAATGATGTCAAATTGGATACTAGTTTCCCAATGTGGATCAAAGATCTCACACAAAAAGATTATAGGACAATTGTTCCTTGTAGTTAAGACTTGTATTATCAAGTTCAAAGATATAATACTAAAGCGTTTTGACAATTAAAAAAAAAACTAAATGTGTTTAGAGATTTAAACATTTGATACTAGATTTACTTTCATCCAAGTTTTAGGAACTGAAACTACCGCTGAGATATTTGGTACCAAAACTGCAGTTTTCTCGTGAGAAAAATGGTCACATGGTATAATAATAGATGCCTATATTTTAACCATCTTTTCCAATATTCAAACTGTAGAGGGCACGCTAACCAATTAACATGAATGAATATCTCAAAATCGTTAAATGTACAATCTGATACAACAGGTATTCAAAAAAATATTTTAGGAGTTTCCACCTCACACCCTTCTTTTGGGAAACCAAAGTCTTCCTTTGGTAAATGAATATGTGAGTGACTTCCAAAAATGAATCAAATCTAAAGGAATAAACTATTTCCTAAACCTGCAGCCTATATCTCATTACATCCCTATCCCCTAAAAAGAGCCTAACATCTATTTTCTCAGCTAATTCTGAATACATCTGTACAACAAATTGTTAATAGGTTCCCATCAAAACCTGAGACCTAAACAGGGAACCCATTTCTATGTTACAAATTAAAGAATCAACTAAAATCTACATACATGGTTAGTTTAGAGCTTTATACAAGTTTCATGGTACATCCTAGTCTTCAACTTTTAAAATGCCCACGTCACCATCACGATTTGCTAAAAATGCCAAAACAACCGTCAATACTGAAATTGAGCCGACTCCCCTTCAACAGACTCAAATGAATTCAACATGTTCTCCCATTATCAGACAGACATCACAAATTCTTTCTTCCACTCGGTCCATGTACAGCTTTGGAAGCTCAACAAATGCCAATAACCGTCAAAAGCTTGCAAAACCAAGCAGTCAACAGGAGTCATCCTATCATTTGCCCGCGATCCCGAGCAGTGGGATGGTGCGCCATCTCGCTCATTTTCGGCTGAGCCACTGACATAACAGCCAAATCTTCAACCGCACCAATTAGCAAATTCGCCTTGATTCTTGAGTTTTGTAAAGCCAATACATTTTTGTGCTGGAAGATTCTGGTCTCACCCCAAAAGAATGTCATCGTCCAACAATCTCAACCATGCTGAGGCAGACCACATAGAAGAACCATCAATTCTTGTAGCCAGAACAAACAAGCGATTCCAAACTATTTCACATCCTTCTTTGTCAGATTGATTCCCTTTGCCTTCTCCATTTCAACCTCCTTCTCAGCTTTCTTCTTTTCTAGTTCAGCTTGTTTGCAGTTCTCCTCGTGTGCTTTTCTGAACAACCTCACAAAGTTCAGAAGTGTCGCAGTAACTGCAGATACAAACATGCATTAAGAATAAGGTAGTAATACATACACATCAGTAGAAGTTCACAAGCAATAATACAGAAAGATACAGTTGAAGACATAGGTGATCAAAACTTCAAAAATATTGTATTTGAGTAATCAATACATCATTTTGTTTTGGCCAATAAACAGAGGAAGAAAATAAACACTGGAAGCACCTTATGTAACCTGAGAAAGGGTTGGTTCTTCAAAGATAAAATGCATCCATCTTAAAAAGTTTGGTTCACAGGCGTATCATAAATGTCCACAATGAGATGTAGTTTGTTAACAAGAAATAAAGAAATAAGAAATAAGTGAACAAACATCTGTATAATAGTAAAAACGAGGCATTTTGAATTCTTAATATCCATGCATGTCAGAAGACCCACAAAATTGAGGGAAACAAGAAAACCAAATACCTATGGCAGCAACAAATCATGATTTAAAAAATTTGCACAAAATAAAAAAGCAACACCAATTTGCTGGCATAAAATATTTCCTTTTTAAAGTCATTACTTTTTCGTTCCAACAATGACACAATTATTACCCTATATTCTAATGCCTTGTTCTTCTTACAAGCATGACCACCCCCTATAGCAGTCAACACCAACCTCATGAAAAAGGATCACGAGTCTACTTCTGCATCAGAATCAATCCACCACTTCAACTGACCAGCATGCATCACATAAGTTCTACGACATAATTCAGCTCCACATTGAAACCTGATGAAACACCCCCCCCCCCGGGGGGAGGGTCATTCACCCCCAAAAAAATATACTTACCGCAGACAAAATTACTCCGTTGTTTCATGCAGCAAATTAACTACTCAGACAATGCCTTGAAAAGTCTAAAACTAGTAACCAATATGCCTACACAACAAGCATATTAACATTCTAGTGCATGTGCAAAGTATTTGGCCATTCATCAAGGTGTTGGTGATATTGATAGGGATTCTGCTCAAGCAACTAGCAGTGAAGCTGAACAACCAGAAGTTTCTATTAGATTTATTACTATAATGCTACATGATGCAACACGACAGGATTAATTCAATGTGTAAAAGATTAGTTCCTAAACAACCTGAGTTATAAAAACATTTAGGCTGTGAAAATTTGTATCTAGGGAGTTATACTTGACATTTTAACTCACTAGGAAACAACTTGCTGATACATTTGGTAAAGGGCTATCTACAAAAAGGAGTTAAGAATGATTTGGCATCTTTGTCTGCTCGAGTAACAATTAAGGTGAACGAGCTGCCATGAGGCAATTTTATATAACATCCTCTAAAAGATCATATTAATAATCTACAATCCTCTGTTATAAATTATTCGCAGAGAAAATAATTAAAGAAAAACCTTCTGCCATATATGCTCTCTCTCATATACTCCTGGATACAGCTGGTACTGCTGTAACTTAATGTCATTAAATGCGACTACCAACTAAACAATAAAAAGCTTCATTCAGAAGATCTTTTTTAGTTAACCTGTACACATATGAGGAGAATTTACAAATCATCATGTCTTTCAACCGCTGGCGCACATCAAAAGTTTGGAAAAAGCAATAAAACCAGATGAAATCAGTTGTCCCACTTACCATTTCTTGATTCCAAACATTTAACATCCTTATAATATTCTTCACATACACTAACGCAAGGTGGTTTTGTATAATATCAACAGATAATCTCATTAAATTACAGATACAAAGACTCTACTAAATTCTCAGGGCTGGTCTTCACGATTCACCCTTGGATTATGAGCACTGTTCAGCATGGTTGTAGAATGTGATTATTCAGTTTGGCCCTAATAATACAAGGTCAGAATTCCATATTTAAAAGGAACAAACTTGTGAACCTGTAGGAAGTCATTTTTATGAAACTCTCCACTATTTATATGATTCCAGGATAACGAATGTAAATGCATGTATTACTTAGCATACCAATTGATGATAAGGAGATAAGGAAAAGAATTTGATAAATCATAGTTATATAACCTTGCTCAAAGGGACAGCGGGCAGGATCCTCCCCAAAATAAAGCGCCAATGCATCTGCATTTCTTCCCTGGTTACCAAAAGATGAGATAAATCACTAGAGAAAAACAACTGACAACATAACATAGAGTGAGGAAATACATCAGAATAGAGATATTTACCGCAACTGAATATAAAGTCGACACAGAGCCCACTTCTACCTCAGCAACGCCAACAAATTCCTTCAGTGTCTTTGTAGAGGAAGATGTGGAGCGGAAAAAAATTGTCAGGCAGATATATGGTATAATCAGTTAGTCGTATATAATAGGAAAAGCCACAAGAACAAGCAGCTGAAAAAAACTGGATTAGATGACGGTAGCCAGGTGAGAAACACAATTCCTACCTCACATGATGGTTCAATATTACTCCACAGTATCATTTGATTTTAATAGTGGAAATGAATTTTTAAATAGGTCCAGCTACTGCTAAATAAGCAACTCTCAAAGTTTTAATATCTGCAGAAACTTTTAACAGATGCCAAGGATACCTTATGGAAACCTTCAGATACAGGGCCATCATTCTCGGATGCACTCAATTCCTGCTTCACCTTTTCTAATCCCTTAATAATGGCTTGCATTTCTTCCGCTAAAGATTTCAATTGAATCTGCAGGAAGCTCGAGCACATTAGTTTTCCAACTAAAACACTCTACTTTTGAAAATAATGTCTCGCTAAACTTTTACGAACATAACTTCTTATTATACAGAGTGTAACTTATAGTC